>NC_085000.1:12910793-12980793 GCF_963854185.1 Sardina pilchardus | reverse complement strand
TCTGGCATAGCAGCTCTTTTCTGTTTCGATTTCAGAGGCGGAAGGGAGGACAGCTTCCTACCCAAAACCAGAAAATTGCTAATCGCCTCAGCCAGTGGCAGAGGTGGCACTCATCATGTTATGAGGTTACAGTATGTGGCATCAAAAGGACTTTTGCATATGTTGTATGTTAGTATGTATGTTGTATGTTTGGATATGTTATGTTATGGTCAAAACACTGTTGAGGGCATTTAAATACACCGTTCTTCAAGAGACTATTATATCCTGTGTGTCTGACAGGTGTGTGTGTGTGTGTGTGTGTGTGTGTGTGTGTGTGTGTGTTTTGTATACTAGCCTTCCTGAACTCCACAGAGTGTTTGATCTCGCTGATCTTGTCCAGCCGCTCCAGAATCATCTCCAGAAGCTCTGCCTGAGTCTTCCCCAGCTGAGTCTGAATGCACTCATACACACACACACACACACACACACACACACACACAGAGAGAGATACAAATACATACAGTACAGACAGTAAGTTCTGTGAGTGTTTAAACGGCATATAGTCCAGTTCTGTGTGAAAAGGTGACAGAGGCCTATCCGCTCCAGAGGCCTCTCAGCTCCAAACAGAGGCACGAAAGCACAACACTGACACACTGGCAGTGAGCTACGCACAGAGCTTAAGAGCTACTAGGATCCTGCTGCGTTGTGCTGTTCCTTCTCATATGTGTTAAAGCACCCACCCTCAGCCTGATTGGTGAATATGCAATTTGTAAATCGATATTCTAAAATAAAAGATTAAAAAAAGGTGGCGAGCCAGCTTTGGCCGCTGGTTGCGTTGTAAATTACTGTACAACTTAAACTTAAGAACTTAAAGTGTGACTGCACCCTATAACTCCACCCACTTCACTTCACTTCCACCATGACTACTACTAGGAAGTGTCTGTGGTAGTTTGAGGACAAGAAACAGTGCAAAGGGTCAAAATAGTAGCAGCCAAAGAGGCTAATTGATAACAGAATAAGTAATTAAAAATCTTTGCCGGCACACGATTGATGTGATTTTAAAAAATGAAAGCGTTATGCTTGGTCCCTAATAGCATCTCAATTCAAGCGTTAACTCTGACAGCCTTAGTTACTATATGATGATGTTATCATATGACCACCTTTAAGTTGGGCACGTTGGCATTTGCGCCCTGTTTATTACAGTATCTTTGGTGACCATATTTGCTGAGCAGGGTGAACTATTGCACTATGATTCAAAGACAGGATTGTCCTGTCTTTGCCCCCCTCCATACACACACACACACACACACACACACACACACACACACACACACACACACACACACGTCTCTGACCTTCCTGTCTTTGCCCTCCTCCTCCAGGGGAACCGTGGTGTGGTTCTTGTGTTCTCCCTCGACGCAGAACTCACACACACACGTGTGGTCGTCCCTGCAGAACAGCTCCAGCGGCCGCCGATGCTTCTGGCACACACGCCTCTCCAGGTCCTGCAGTGCATCATGGGAAGGGGTCACACAGGTATTTAGTTTGGGAACGTGCACATTAAAGGTGCAGGGGCCAAAAAGTCAAAGATTCAGCATGAAGAAGAAGGCCCTCACACTTGCTCTCCGAAATACATGTGGCATGTTGTTTTTAGAATAGAATATATACTTTTTTGATCCTGTGAGGGAAATTCAGTTCTCTGCATTTAACCCAATTTAACCGAATTAGTGAACACACACAGCACACAGTGAACACACAGTGAGGTGAATCACACAACCCAGAGCAGTGAGCTGCCTGCCCAACCAGCTGCGTTCGGGGAGCAGTGAGGGGTTAGGTGCCTTGCTCAAGGGCACTTCAGCCGTGGACTGGTCTGGGATCGAACCGGCAACCCTCAGGTTACAAGCCCGAAGCCCTAACCAGTAGGCCACGGCTGCCCCAAAGGTGGTGTAGGGCTAAGAGGATCATGTAGTTTAGGTGTAGGGCTGAGTGGATCATGTAGTTTAGGTGTAGGGCTAAGAGGATCATGTTGTTTAGGTGTAGGGCTAAGAGGATCATGTAGTTAGGTGTAGCGCTAAGAGGTGTAGGGCTAAGAGGATCATGTTGTTTAGGTGTAGCGCTAAGAGGTGTAGGGCTGAGAGGATCATGTTGTTTAGGTGTAGCGCTAAGAGGTGTAGGGCTAAGAGGATCATGTTGTTTAGGTGTAGCGCTAAGAGGTGTAGGGCTGAGAGGATCATGTTCAGGTGTAGGGATGAGAGGTGTAGGGATACGAGGATAATGTAGCTCAGGTGTAGGGCTAAGAGGATCATGTTGTTTAGGTGTAGGGCTAAGAGGATCATGTTGTTTAGGTGTAGGGCTAAGAGGATCATGTTGTTTAGGTGTAGGGCTAAGAGGAGCATGTTGTTCAGGTGTAGGGCTGAGAGGATCATGTTGTTTAGGTGTAGGGCTGAGAGGTGTAGGGCTAAGAGGATCATGTTGTTCAGGTGTAGGGCTGAGAGGATCATGTTGTTTAGGTGTAGGGCTGAGAGGATCATGTCGTTCAGGTGTAGGGCTAAGAGGATCATGTTGTTCAGGTGTAGGGCTAAGAGGTGTAGGGCTGAGAGGATCATGTTGTTTAGGTGTAGGGGTGAGAGGATCATGTTGTTTAGGTGTAGGGGTGAGAGGATCATGTTGTTTAGGTGTAGGGCTAAGAGGTGCAGGGATACGAGGATAATGTAGTTCAGGTGTAGGGATAAGAGGATCATGTAGTTCAGGTGTAGGGCTAAGAGGATCATGTTGTGTTGGTGTAGGGCTAAGAGGATCATGTTGTTCAGGTGTAGGGCTAAGAGGATTGTGTTGTTCAGGTGTAGGGCTGAGAGGATCATGTTGTTTAGGTGTAGGGCTACAGTGTAAGAGGATCATAAACGGCCACAGCAACACAGCGGAATGACGGAGTGTGGAAGTGTGTGGACCTTCTTCTTCATGTTGACTCAAGGTGTCACACAGTTCATAAACATCAATGGCAGCAGGCTTCCTACCATTCGCGTAGATAGATGTTCGACACACACACACACACACACACACACACACACACACACACACACACACACACACACACACACACACACACACACACACACGTAGACGTTCGCTAAGTTCTATTAGACATCTGCTAAGTTCTATTAGGTTGAATGCGTCAATGTAGCTGCCATACACATAGACATTCGACACACAGACACACACACACACACACATACATTCGACACACAGACACACATGTGTGTGCGTGTAGACGTTCGGTAAGTTCTATTAGGTGGAATGTGTCAACATAGCTGCCATGTTGGCATGAATAACTCTTATGTTCAAGTGAATGGAGTGTAATGATAAGCTGCAGAAATGTTGTGTTATAAAGCTTTAAATGCAAGCGATGGCCCATGGATGTTATTTTATATTTGAAGGTAAATTGCATAAAAAAATGGATTATTCAACACTGTCGCTGAGACCCGTGACCCTTGACCCCTGAGGCTGACCTGTAGCGGCTCGCTGAGCACGTGACCCCTGAGGCTGACCTGTAGCGGCTCGCTGAGCACGTGACCCCTGAGGCTGACTTGTAGCGGCTCGCTGACCCCGTGACCCTTGACCCATGAGGCTGACCTGTAGCGGCTCGCTGAGCACGTGACCCCGTGACCCTTGACCCCTGAGGCTGACCTGTAGCGGCTCGCTGAGCACGTGCTTCTGCAGCGCCGGCGCCCTCTGGTGGAGCTCCAGGTGCAGCGCGCAGAACGACGTGCCGCAGTCCAGGCAGGACTTGAGGGCGCGGAGACGCAACTGCCCACCGCCGCCGCCACCGCTGCCGCACATGTCACACGCCACCTCCCCGGGCAGTGCCAGCGGACGAGCGGCGGGCACAATGCCCTCTGGAACTCCACATGGAAACAGAAAACATGTAGTGATGTGTACCAATAATGATCATATATATGTGACCTTCCACGGCGAAATCAGTCACAATGTCCACATTTTCAAAATCAAAGTTATTACGTTTTCAGGAAGGGGCATAATCAACCTTCAAAACGATACCTATATCTAATGAATTGAACGTCATATTACTGAAATATAAACATTCAAAGGAGTTGAGTTCATCCTGTCATGCCAATAGAAAAACGGAGAAATCTGCCTTTGAAGTTAACCGTCGGCTCAACACTCACGAACGCTTTGTAAGGTCGCCGCTATTACAAGATTTACGGTACTTGTATCAACGACACAGCACGCGGATGGCTTGGTGGTTGTCGATGAGTGCATTTACCGTAAAGCGGCAAAAAACGAGACGCCTCTAACTTCCTGCTTCCTCTAACTTTCTCACCTCAACAAACTCACGTTTTTAGACTACAAAAGGTCAGTTTTTCGGCGAAATGTATTCACGGCCGTACAGTGTAGACCTCCCACTGTTTCAAAACACTTACAAAAAAAAATCCACGATTTTAGCACAAGTGACATAAATGGCCATTTTTCTCAGAAACGCCTGTTGCGACAAGCGACTGGTTTTGCCGTGGAACGTCACATATAGGCTATATATATATCTATAATAATTATAATAATATATATATATATATATATATATATATATATATATATATACGTGTACCAATAATAATTATTTATATATATATATATAGAATAATTATAATAATATCTATAGAATAATTATTGGTAAACGTAATTACATGTTTTACAGTGTTGAATATATATGTATATAATTTAAAAAAATCATTTTAAAAAACAAATTAAAACAGAGAAACAGACGAATAAAGCAGGCTACAACCAAATGTCTCTCTAATGTAAAGGTACCGGGCGCAGGGCCAGGCTCGGCGTTGGCGTTGGCGGCGCTCTGTCGGAACAGCTCCACCATGTCGCGGAGGGTGGTGTTGGTGCGGAGCGCGGGCCGCTGGGCGAAGGCCTCCTTGCAGAGCGGGCAGCGCCAGGGGTGGGCGCTCTTGTCCCAGTACAGGCCCAGGCAGGCCTGGCAGTAGTTGTGCCCGCAGGAGGTGGTGACGGGGTCGGCCAGCAGCTGCAGGCAGATCGGGCACTGCAGCTGCTCCTCGCGGATCACGCCGGCGCCGGAGAACGCCATGGCAACCGCTTGGAACACACCACACATGATGACAAGTTAGCCCCGCCCTCACAATGCTAATTATTTGATTCTCATCAAGATTAAAAAAAAAAAAGAAGTAGAAGTGTTAGATCACTTATCTTGTTTTAAGAGTGAATTTCTTATTGGAAGTGTTTACACTATACTGTACACACTTGACACTATAATCTTATTTCTAGACTTAATTATTGTAGCCTCTTATCAGTCCTCCATGTCTCAGGTGACCCACCTCCTTCTTTATAAGATTCAAATAATTTGCAGTGTAGAACTGAGCATCTGAACTGTGCATCAAGGCCTGGCAGTGTAAACGCAGCCTTAAGGCCCCATCACATCACAGTACATGCGGCATGCGCCATGAGACCAATTACTTTCAATGCTTTGAGCACGCAAGAACTGATCTGCCACTGCACTCAGCAAAGCGCAACGCAAGTGGCATTTTGCCGGTTTGCCGCAAGTCTTTCAATCTTATATCAAAGATTAAAAAAAGAAATGTTGGTATTCAGTACAAAGAGACTTACCTGTGAAATCATTTGACTTAATTGAAGAAAAGTTTGACTTGTTTTAAGACAATTCTTCCTAAAAACAAGCAAATTTATCTGCCAGTGCATTAAGCAAATTTGTCCTAAAACAATCTGCCAGTGCAAAAGTACATTTGTCTTGATAAGACTCCTTCAATTAAGTCAAAGTCTTATTATCTTAAGTCAAAATGATCTTTTGAGAGAGCACTAGGTAAGTATTTTCATTCTAATAACAATAATGTATGAGAGATAATGTGTGTGTGTGTGTGTGTGTGTGTGTGTGTGCGCGTCTGTAGGACTGCCGGTGTGCCTGCGTCTGTGGGACTGCCGGTGTGAGTGCGTATGTGTGGGATTGCCTGTGAGTGTGTGTGTGTGTGTGCGTCTGTAGGACTGCCGGTATGAGTGTGTGTATGTACAGTATATGTGTGTGTGGTACTGCTTGTGAGTGTGTGTGTGCGTCTGAAGGACTGCCGGTGTGGGTGAGTGTGTGTGTGTGTGTGGTAATGTGACTCCTGTTGAACCACGTGAGTCTAGATGCAGATAGAAGCAGATGCATCTGAGAGAAATGTGTCACCCCACCCCCTCACACACACACACACACACACACACACACACTCTTTGTCATTCTGTGTATCTGTCTGTCTGTCTACGAGTGTGTTTCGGGTGTGTGTGTAAAGGTATAGTCTGTTTGTGTGTGTGCGTGTGTTTCTGCGGTACAGTACGTAAAAGTGTAGTCTGTTTGTGTGGTGTGCTTTTGTTTTGTTTGAGTGTGTGTGTGTGCGCATGCATGTCCATGCCTCTGTGTGTGTGTCTCCGTGTGTATATGTGTTTGAGTGACTTTTATTTACTGTATGCAGAGGTGAAAGGTGTGGTCTGCATGTGTGTGTGTGTGTGTGTGCGTGCATCTGCGGTAGTTGTACTCACGGTTGTCTTCTTCAGTGAGATGTCTACGCTAAGAGAGAGGAGGTGGTACCGTGGACAGAGCAGCACAGAACTTCAGACAAACAGACACACATACACACGCTCTCATATAAACACACACACAGCTGTCACTGCACTCGCCTCAGCCATCTCATGTGTTCAGCAGTCTGGCCCAGCCCACAGCTCTTAAAGGAACAGATCCACTCACTCTCTCTCTCTCTCACACACACACACACACACACACACACACACACTGCTCTTAAAGAAACAGATCTGTAAATGAACACAGACCCCCCCTTCTTGTCCCTCTCTCTCTCTCTCTCTCTCTTTCTCTCTCTCTCCCTCTTTCTCTCTCTCTGTCTTCAGCATAACAGACATGGAATTCCTTTCCTGTCTCTCTTTAAGTGACCCCCCCCCCCCCCAACACTCACACCCACTTAAAGAAACATGGCGTCTCCCTCGTTCTTGAAATAACTGATTCTTTCCGTCTCCCTCCCTCTCTGTCCTCTTGAAGCAAACCGGGTGTATCTGCGGTTGAGCCAAACACCAACTCAGCAGTGCTAGCACTCGGGGGACACCGGTGCTGGGGATGCACTGGCGCTATAATGGACAGGAACATGGCAGTACTGCAACAAAGGGGTGTCCAAAAACAAGATAAAAACACCAAATCTGAGGTAAAAGATACTCATAAGTGAAATGATCTGTCCATGCAGCAAAATAATTTACACAAGTAACTCCTCTGAAGACACAAATGACTCCTCTATTAGTTACACAAGTAATTCCTCTGTTAGTTACACAAGTTTTTAATTTGAATTGAGTTTGAATTGAGGTCAAAAACAAGATGTAGAATTACAATTTGAATTTGAATTAAAGGAAGTAGAATTGAAATTGAATTAAATTCGAAGAAATTCATATAATTTAAGGGTAGTCTTTAACAATGAAGTTTCACAGTGTACAGTATGGCAGATGTGATTGCATCAAAAACACAACGTATAACTTAAAACAGTAACCAATTACATTTCCAAAGTAACCTGAGGTATTCAGCGTTATTCATCTACTGACTGAAGCTCAATGATGTCAATGATGGGAACCAGTAAGTGTGTGTGAACAGCACTGTAGCTCCACTCCCACATACAGCATGCAGCACACTGCAGCTCACACCAGAAATACATCATGTCCGGTGCCATTTCTTCCGATTTCTCCTCATGCTGATTGGTGACTGTTCCACTCTCAGCTCATGCACGAGCTTAGTGTGGGCACGAGCTCTCCTTCTGTACCTTACGTCAGTCAGGAACCTGGCACTTAATTGGCTAAGTAAAACGGCACTGGAAACAAGCCCATTGAAACGCCATGTTGAAGCCTGAAAAAATCGTTCAATTTTGGCACTTTTCACTAGCCTAGCATTCCCATTGAAATGAATGGGGGCGGGACTTGTTCACTTTCTCCAGTTCTTATAATACTTCCATGGTTGTTACTGCTCGGTGTGCTCAGAGCCAGAAAGAGAGTTGTGACACTCTTTGATGTCGATGCCACATGATCATTTTCATAAAAAACTGCTCAATGGCTGAATCGCAGGAGAGCGGGATGTATTTCTGGATGGTTATAATCAATGAACTCATTGACTTATGACCAATAGATTGACCATTTGAAGTTCCACAAGTCCCATAACCTGGAAACTGTTATTGGAAAGCCCTGGCATTCTAGTGTACACGGGCCCCTTCTCAACCTCTCTCCTCGATCCTCCAGGCTCGTTTCCACATATCAACACTGGATAGACTATCTCATTGTTGCCGCTCCATTATTCTTTATCTAGATCAGTGGGAACGAGGACAGAGGAAGGAAGGGAGGATAGATAAAAAGACGAATGAGAGGGGCCCACGGTCTCTTATGGGAGTGTCCACTCTGTTTTCTCTACCACTCTGGGTATGCTGCCCTAAAAACTGACATACTTACTATGTCCACTAGAGGGCAGAGTCGTAGAGCCCAAGAGTGCATCAGCTGGAATCCAAAGGTGGTAAAGGGGCGGGATTAGAGGCAGGTTGTAATACAGAGCTGAGAAGCCAATAGGTGCCTCTCTTTCAGCGTTTATACGTCCTCCCTTGCTCCTCGGGCCTCGATCCTCACTGATCTACATATAGAAAGATTGGATAGACTGGATAGACTATCCCATTGTTGCCGCCCCATCATTCTTTATGTAGATCAGTGAGGATCGAGGCCCAAGGAGCGAGGGAGGACGTATAAACGCTGAATGAGAGGCACCCCTGCAGATGCAGGTTTTACATGTAATACAGAGCTGAGAGGCCATTGAAACTGTTCCACAGCAGGACATCAGCAGTGACATCACAAATCAGCAGCCTATAAAGATCAACACGGGTACAACCAATCATAATCAAGGACCGGAACTATCCGTTTTAGAATATAATGATAATCACTGTGCTACTATTTACATACTGTTTCCTGCCAGGATTAAGGTCATCATGTATATAAGCACTTAAAAATAGAACAAATAACTATTGGAAATGAACTTTTGTGTCATCACATTTGGAATTTACAGTAATGTACAAAGAGTATAATTTCTCACAGTACACAGCCTACACTTAACCAACATTTGGAGGATTGCATTTTTGATACACTCTTGTAATTATTCATTATTTGAACATGACTGTTTTACATTTAGCATTTAAACATTCACTTCAGTTACGATAATTTACCCTGGAAATCCAGAGTTATTGAGAAAGTAGGCCTATTAGGCCTATTGTTGAGAAAGTACTTTTTCCAGTAGGCCTATTAGCCTGTTTGATTTGCATTGAACTCAATGAGCATCAAACAGGCTAATAGGCCTACTGGAAAAGGCACCATGCCAATCTCTAACTATGGTGAAGGATATGTGATGATGTGGGGCTATTATAATTCCAAAGGCCAAGGGAACTTTATCAGGATGCATAATATCCTGGATCCATGAAATAGCTGGCCTTAAAAAATAAAAATCTGCCTGCCCCTATGTTAACCCTATGTGTTAAATTCCCATAGGGTTACATAGGGGTTCAAATACTTCCTTCCCCCTAGCATTTAGGAAGAACATTTATTTATTTACGATACATTCTTAAATCACAAAGCAAATTGGTGTACTTAGCGTTTTTTTTTTACTCATTTTTTGAATTAAGACATTAAGATCAATTTTCAAATGATGATTTTCTATTCCTCTTTTTAGGGAACTTTAGCATGGTATCAAATACATTTTCTCCTCACTGTATAGTGTTATCCAATTGGGTCCTTGAGTTGGGCCATTTTTATTAGTCATAGCCAGACCCTAAATCCTCTGTAGATCTGGGTCTGGATATCCAGACTAAATGATGACTCAATCATGATAGAAAATCTTAAAAAGCCCTCTTCATTTAATTTTTTTCTTTTGTTGACATCAACTTTTGATTTCAGCAATTCCACCAGATCTTTGGCATGCATGCGAGAATTGGGTTTATATTTCAACAGTGGTTTCAAAATGTTACCAAGAGCAGGCTGTAGTTTAGCCAGAGCATGAGGACTCTGGCGATCATAAAGAAGCTTTCGTATTTCTTGCGGGTCTTTGCTTGGCCAAGGTCTCAAGTCTGTGAACATCTCCAGAAGAGTGATGCCAAGAGACCACATGTCTGACATGGTGCTGCATTTCTCACACTTTACTAGGCACTCTGGGGCCATGTAGGCAGGGGTTCCTCCTAGTGGACCATAGTAACCCCCTGTTTTACCACTTCCTGTTCCTGTTGCCACTGACATGGTTTCCTTGCAGTTCGCCAGGCCCCAGTCAGTGAGATAGCCCTTTCTGTTAACTTCTGAAATCTTAAAACAACAATGACAAATATAGCCGCAAGCGGCGATGGCGGGCCCGAGCACCTGCGGTGCGGAGACCTGTGACATTTCGGAATCTAACAAAGCAACATGTGCGTGTTGGTGGGCATGTGCGTGTTGGTGGGCATGTGCGTGTTGGTGGGCATGTGCACCCTACTGGCACTACTACTGCTTGTTGTCTATGTTATACGATATCACTGCGCCTATGGTACGTTTGCAAACTACACTCTCATCTGGCGTAATAATCAAGGCAACTTGCAAACGTACCATAGGCGCAGTGATATCGTACGCAGCATCTGAAAATAGTCCCCATAGACAACAAGCAGTAGTAGTGCCAGTAGGGTGCAAGTTGCCTTGATTATTACGCCAGATGAGAGTGTAGTTCCATGTCAAATCAGCCTAGAAAAACGCCAGGTTTAATTTTCAGTTGGTCTTATTGCACTTTCTAACTTGAGAGGAGACACGTTTTAAATTGGAAAATTACCAGAAATCTTAGTCACTTGTAAACATGAAGCTAGCAGGCGAGAAGCTAATGGTCTAATACGATTCAATGATCTATGCTAGGCTGAAGCTAAAAGTTGTATCGCCAGACTCACAGAATGGCTGGATGAACGGGAACAAGGTAAACATCGATTGTTTTGCTCGAGGGGAGGTGGAATATTAGCTTATTTCCAAAAATGGCGGAATATCCGTTTAAAGTACAATACATACAGGAAGGTCATAGCCACAAACAAAATATCACTGAAAAGATTGGTTTCATGACATAAGGAAATAATGATTTTAACCTGAAGTATACTTAAAATGTTGTCTTTGTGCATGTTTTTGTTGAAAACAACAAAATTCAAGGTGATCCTGAACTTTTAAAAGGTAGTTCATTTTGCAGCACTGATGTCCTTTTTTGTCTGTTTTTCTCTTTTATTGTCCAGAACTCAAATCAACAAAAGAGAGCAGTTGTTCTCCTTGCCCTGTCCCATTTCCTGAAAGAGGATCCCTCACATTTCTTCAAGATTTGTAAGGTATGTGAGGGAATCAATGTCTATCTGGAATCCATATCACTTGCTAATCTCTATCTTTTTGATCCAAATTAAGTCATGACCCTGTTGTTTTAGGATATCTAGAATGTCTCGTTATAAGAATCTGAACGTGTGGAAAGACATCTGCTTAAATGAAGAACAAGTGAATTATTCAAAGTTCTAGGGTCATTCCACCTCAATTCAATGGACAGACGTTCTGCTTGACCATCTCAGATTTGCTTCAAACCTTTACAGTCTAAAGAGCAACCATTTATACTAAGTTTGCCAAAATATTAGCTCGATATACTGAATACATCCAGAGAAATACGTTTTTGAACATGTAACCCCCCCTTCTGATTTTGCCACATTTGCACACTCACCCAAATCTGCAGCAAAGTTCAGATGTCATTATCTCCAAAACTGTTCAAGCTAAAGACTTCAATTTTTCTGTGAATGATTGCTACCTGGTCAAAGGTAAAAATCAATTGTTTAACTCAAGGGGAGGTGGAAAATGAGTGAAATTCCCTATATGATGGAATATCCCTTTAAATGGTTACTCTTTAGGTGGTAAAATGTTGACCCTCTAGTAACTGGATTCCTTGCTCAAAAGTAATGTATTGGAAATTCTTCCATTTGCATTCATTTGCATCAGATATTTTTACACCCAAGTTTACAATGCATCTTGAATTGTAATGTGTTGAGGAAGAATGCTGACTGGCTATCTATTCTTATTGCTTTGTTGTGTCATTAGCCAATCGAAGAGAGTGAGGCAGTGAAAGGAATGAACGTCGGAATTTTGGTGGTTACAGAGGAGGATCCTCAACGGCCTGTCCCCAAAGAGATTATCGATATCGCGCTGATTCTGGAGGAGTGTATTGTTCTTCGGGACCTGAAGGATAGACTAGGACTAGAATAGGACAGACTGACAGACTTACTCACACACAGAGATAGACAGACAGACAGACACTCATACACACAGACGGACACGCTCTCACACACACTCACTCGCACAGACAGACACACACTCTCACACACACATACACACACACTCTTGACACAAACAGATAGACAGGGACACTCACTCACAGAAACTGACAGGGACAGACGCACACAGATAGACAGGGACACTAACTCACACACACTGACACACTCAGATAGACAGGGACACAGACACACACACACACACACACAGATAGATAGGGACAGACAGGGACACTCATTAATAAAGACAGACTCTGTCACACAAACAGACGGACAGACAGACGCGCTCACACTCAGACACATACAGACATGTTCTCTCTCTCTCACACAGATAGACAGACACACACACAGATAGACAGGGACACGGACACACACACACACACACTGACACAAAGATAGATAGGGACAGACCCCCCCCCCCCCCCCCCCCCCCCCACTCACTCACTCACTCACAGAGACAGACAGACACACACACTTATACTCAGACACATACACTCATGCAGACATGCTCTAACACACAGATAGACAAGGACACACACACTCCGACACACACAGATAGACAGGGACACTCACTCACTCAAGTCACACACACTGACACACACAGATAGACAGGGACACGGACACACACACACACACAGATAGATAGGGACACGGACACACACACACACACACAGATAGATAGGGACAGACAGACAGGGATACTCATTAACAGAGACAGACTCTGTCACACACGGACAGACAGACGCGCTCACACACAGCCCCCCCACTCACTCATTCACAGAGACAGACAGACACACACACATACTCATACAGACATGCTCTCTCTCTCTCACACACAGATAGACAGACACAAACACACACAGATAGACAGGGACACTAACTCACACACACTGACACACTCAGATAGACAGGGACACGGACACACACACACACAGATAGATAGGGACACTCACTCACTCACTCACTCAACTCACACAGACGTTCTTTCACAGGCATACAACCCCCCCCCCCCCCCCCCCCCGCCCCCGCCCCAACACACACTTATACACACACACACAGAAAGACGGACACTAACTCACACACACAGATAGACACGGACACACCCCACCCACCCCCCCGATGATCTGCCATTTGTATGATCTGGAAAGCTGTTATGTTTATCTTCTCAAAAGAGCTGTGTTATTGTCTATACTTTGGAGTTACTTTGGCGTTACAATGTTGTCCTTGTGCTGATTTCTTGCGTATCCAATGTATATGGAGTTCTGGTTCATTCGCTACTTCACACACTGGTGTGCTCTCTCTCTCACTCACTCACTTGACACAGACTCACACATATACATATACATTTACACACACACACAGACTGACACACACGCACAGACCCACTCAAATGCTGTGTTTTAGTCATGATTTTGTATTGTGTGAAACACTTGTATGAAATAAATGTTTTTTATTGACTTGCACACTCTTGTCTTGTTGTGTAAACTTAACAAATATTGTTGAATGAACTTAGATTTTCAAGGCAACCGAGTCAACTTACTTGGTATGTTAATACAACAAACAAAATGAAGTCAACAAAACTACAAGCTTAGTCAAGACAACACGAAAATGCACATTAGCTCCACTGTGTAATGTTGTTGAATTGATGTAAATGGGAGTTGAGTCCACACAACCGTTTGTTCATACAATGCATAATTAGAAGTTGGATCCACTAAATTGAATGTTGTGTTTACAAAAAAACTAAGTTGACTGGACATGTCATCAGTTAAGTGAACTTGCAACATTAAGTTAAGAGAACACAACCATTTGTTCATACAATGCATAATTAGAAGTTGGATCCACTACATCGAACGTTGTCTTTACAAAAAAAACTAAGTTGACTGGACATGCCATCAATTGAGTGAACTTGTAACATCAAGTTGAGCCAACTTAATATCTGATTTCCAAACAACTTAAAATTTCAAGGCAACCAGGTTACACATATTTTTAAGTTGAGTCAACAAATATTTTTTTACAGTGTGTGTGTGTGTGTGTGTGTGTGTGTGTGTGTGTGCGTGTGCATGTACTGTATGTATGTGGCTGTGTTGCTGTGAAATGAGAGAGAGTGTGTGTGTGTGCGTGTGTGTGTGTGTGTAGTATATGCTAAAAAAATGTGCTAAAGAAGACGACCGAGGGTATAGGACAGATACAGTAAATACTGAATGAAGTACACATCACTTGTGATATGATGTACAGTATATTGAAATGTCTCGTGTAGGCTTGAGATCTGAAAATGTCTCTCACCTGCTGATGATCTGAGAGTCTGTCTCTGCTTGTGCACCTTCATCTTCCTCTCCTCTGCTCTTCTCTCTACTTCCTTCTTCTTTTCTTGTAATTTTTTAGAAATATTTCTGTCAAAGTAAACCAGATAGCCCCTGTTTCCTGCCACCATCTTGTCTATCTTCTCCAGCAGCTCTGTCACCTGGCCACCATCCCTCTTCTCATTGTCTACAACATGATACCTGTTCCCACATTTCTCTACAACCCACTGCAGAGCCTCTCCTCCACTCTCAATGTGCTGCTCAATGGTCGTGTCTCCCAGCCAGTCCCCACATGTGAACAGCACTATAGTGTGACTCCAGACTCTCTCACCCAGCAGCTCCATGTGTTCCTGCACTGCTCTTCTGTGTGTCTCTGTGAATGACAGACTCACGTCAATGAGCAGGAGTAGAGCATGGGGTCCTGGAGGACACAGAGACACACTGAGGACAATCTCTTGTTTATCACGTTCAGGAGTTTGCTCTACAGTGAAGTTCCTCCACCATCCTGGTGCCTCCACTACAGTGATGTGTCTCCCTGCTGTTTCTCCTTCTCTCTTCACACACTCAGCTGTTCTTCCTGAGGTGCCAAACTCCTCTCTGCCCAGGATGGTGTTTCCTGATACACTCTTCCCCTCCTGTCTGCCTCCCAGCAGCACAATCTTCATGTCAGAAATATGTGGAACTCCATCTGGAAACAGACAACATGCAATTCTATGAAAACCACTAAAATCCTCTCTATGCTTTTACTCATAGAATTAGAATCTATTCAATGAACTTTGGGCTTTTGTGCAAATGGCTGTATGTGTGTGTGTGTGTGTGTGTGTGTGTGTGTGTGTGTGTGCATGTGTAGGAGCGTGTGTGCATGTGTGCGTGTATGTGGCTGTGTGTGTGTGTGTGTGTGTGTGTATGTTTGTCAGTGGTTCTGTGTGTGTTTGAGTGTGTGTATGTGTGTGTGTGTGTGTGTCTGTCTGTCTATGTGTGTACAGTATATGCTAAAGAATTGTGCTAAAGAAGAAGATAGAGGGTATAGGACAGAGAGATAATTAATGAAGTAAACATAAGTTGTGATATAATGTGTATTTAAATATCTCATGTGTATCGTAGGTTAGAGCTGAAAATGTCTCTCACCTGCTGATGATCTGAGAGTCTGTCTCTGCTTGTGCACCTTCATCTTCCTCTCCTCTGCTCTTCTCTCTGCTTCCTTCTTCTTCTCTTGTAGTTTTCTAGAGATATTTCTGTCAAAGTCAAACAGATAGCCCCTGTTTCCCGCCACCATCTCCTCTATCTTCTCCAGCAGGTCTGTCACCTGGCCACCATCCCTCATCATATTGTCTACAACATGATACCTGTTCCCACATTTCTCTACAACCCACTGCAGAGCCTCTCCTCCACTCTCAATGTGCTGTTCAATGGTCGTGTCTCCCAGCCAGTCCCCACATGTGAACAGCACTATAGTGTGACTCCAGACTCTCTCTCCCAGCAGCTCCATGTGTTCCTGCACTGCTCTCCTAAATGTCTCTGTGAATGACTCACTCACTCTAATGATCAGGAGTAGAGCATGGGGTCCTGGAGGACACAGAGACACACTGAGGACAATTTCTTGTTTATCACGTTCAAGAGTTTGCTCTACAGTGAAGTTGTTCCACCATCCTGGTGCCTCCACTACAGTGATGCGTCTCCCTGCTGTTACTCCTTCTCTCTTCACACACTCAGCTGTTCTTCCTGAGGTGCTAAACTCCTCTCTGCCCAGGATGCTGTTTCCTGATGAACTCTTCCCGCTTAGTCTGCCTCCCAGCAGCACAATCTTCATGTCATAAATATGTGGAACTGCACCTGGAAACAGAAAGCATGGCATGTAATTCTGTGAAACACACGGAAAATGTGTGTGTGTGTGTGTGTGTGTGTGTGTGTGTGTGTGTGTGTGTGTGTGTGTGTGTGTGTGTTTGTGGTATTGTGTGTGTGTGTTTTTGTGTATGTGTGTGCCCCTGTGTGTTGTTGTGTCCCTCTTTATGTTGCGGTCTAACAACGAGCTGGCCACAACAAATGTTTGGGAGCTGAAAATATCTCACCTGCTGATGATCTGAGAGTCTGTCTCTGCTTGTACGCCTTCATCTTCCTCTCCTCTGCTCCTCTCTCTGCTTTTTTTTAGAAATATTTCTGTAAAACTCAAACATTTAGCTCCAGTGTTCTACCACTCCACCTGGAAACAGAAAACATGTAATTAAGTGAAACACTCTGAAAATCCTCTCTATGCTATTGCAAAAGTTTTCAGATGATTCTGCCCTGGTAGGCTACATCATTAATAATGACTTTAGAGCATATGAAGAAGAGGTTAGTAGGTTTGTTGAATGGTGTGATGGAGCACAGCTCATCTTAAATGTTGAGAAAACAAAAGAGCTTACCATTGATTTTAGACGTAAAAAAACTGAGGTTAGCCCAATTTTAATCAGAGACCAGCCTGTTGAGATAGTTTCTTGCTATAAGTACTTGGGTGTACATGTGGATAATAAACTGGATTGGAAGATGCACAGCAGTGCTACACTCAAGAAATCTCAGTCCAGGATGTTCTTCCTCAGGAAACTCAGGTCTTTTAATGTTAGCAGGCCCATTTTAAACACTTTTTACAATGGGATTCTGGCCAGTGTCCTCTTTTACGCGGTGGTATGCTGGGGTAGCTGTTTGGCAGTGGAGGATAGGAACAGGCTAAATAAACTCATTAGGAAAGCGGGTTCAGTCATTGGTCTCAGCCAAAGTGCCCTGGAAGATGTGATAGAACAGAGAACCATGAGGAAAATAAAAAGGATTGTGTCACAAGATGACCACCCTCTTCATAGCTTTTTTATAAAAAGTGGTAGGAGTCAGCGACTCCTGTTTCCCAGCTGCTCAACTGAGAGATTCAGGAGATCTTTTGTGCCTTCTGCAGTCAGGCTTTTTAATAAGCACCTCTGACATCAGGGTTGATTTTCTTAATTATTTATAATTTATTGTTACCTTTTTTTTTACCTCCTCCTCCTATACTGCTGTATGTTGCACATGTTGGTAGTCCACTGCCATGGTCTGCTTTGCTGTCTGCTTGTGTCCTGTCTAACTGTATGTTGCTTTTCCTGTTGCTGTGTCTTGCTTTATGTTATTGTGTGTCATGTTGTGCTTTGCTTATGTTGTTGTCTGTATGGTGGCACTGAGTTTCCCCTTTAGGGGATTATTAAAGTTATCCTTATCCTTTGTGCATTAGAGAGCAAGAAGACAGATACGGAGAGTGTACAGGTCAAGCAGTGAATACATTAATACCATTCCGACATTAATAACAGAATCATTTCATGTACATTTGACAATTGAAGGTTTCTCACCTGCTGATGATCTGATAGTCTCTCTCTGCTTCCTCCATCTTCCTCCATCTTCCTCAGTCAAAACCTCATGTCTGATTTCAAAGTAAATGCATCATTTTCTGCGATAAAAAAAACAGGAATAAATCTCTATTACAAAAAAATAATTTGGCACTTTAGCAAAACACTAATAACCACATAATGTTTCACAGTAATTGTATGATTTAGCCACGAGAGAATCCATTATACAAAGCACATTCAGTCAACAATTTTGCATCCCGTAGACTTCAACTTGTATTTTATTGCATCATAGTCTCTCAATCATGAAATGTACTTTCTGGTAACTCACTCCAGGCATTGATCAACCTTTAAAACTCATTTCTAAACATAAAACTAATTTCTTAAAAATAATAATAACAGATATCTTCATCTTCACAAAATGTATGTGTTATTGATTTTATTAGCATCAGGGTACACCATTCTTTTAGTAACAATATGAGAATCAACCTTTCCTGGGAGGAAATTTTAGTAACTGTACTGTACCTCTTTGAATTTTAATTTAATATCCCTAATATACATTAATATACAGTATCAATATGCATATTCCAAGATGTGCTTCACCTTTATCTCAATATTCCACATACCAAATGTATTTGTTTATATATGTCTCTTATGAGTTGTAAACATTTTATTTGGCAAAGTCCTGATGTAATAATCTGTAGCTGTGCTATAATGTGATGGAAACTGTAGCTGTGCTATATGGTGTGATGGAAACTGTAGCTGTGCTATATGGTGTGATGGAAACTGTAGCTGTGCTATATGTGTGATGGAAACTGTAGCTGTGCTATGATGTGATGGAAACTGTAGCTGTGCTATATGTGATGGAAACTGTAGCTGTGCTATATGGTGTGATGGAAACTGTAGCTGCTATATGGTGTGATGGAAACTGTAGCTGCTATATGGTGTGATGGAAACTGTAGCTGTGCTATATGTGATGGAAACTGTAGCTGTGCTGTATGATGTGATGGACACTGCTGTGCTATGATGTCAATAATATAGTATACTATATGTGATTGAAACTGTAGCTGTGCTATATAATATTATTCTTGAATTTCCCACCATGAGAGTGTTGCATTGAGCATGCACAAAGTATCAGTGGTTTCATGGCACATGTTTCCAAATTAAGTGAATGCTTCTGAATGCTGTGGCACAACATATTCAACATGTTTCATTTTGTCTGTTTGCCAACACTGCCATGCACTTTGATAGGCACATCTCTCTCTCCTTCATTAAGCCATTTCTCTCTCTCTTACTCACTCAGCCATTTCTCTCTCTCTTACTCACTCAGCCATTTTTCTCTCTCTCTCTCTCTCTTTCCCTTGACTCAACTCCGAACCTGTTCTTGATCGTGTCGTTTTATTTCTGCAGGAGCAGTTGTAGCAGTGAAGATTCACATGTCTAGTGATTGTTACATACTTACAAACATAATACTCTAACAATATGTCCATTACCATAACCAATTTGATCAATATACAGTTATTATAATACTACCATAAGTATTTGAACACATGTTAACTATAAAGAGGAATATAAAATCTTTTGGAAATTGATCTTAATGCCTTAAATGAAAAATGAGGAAATGTCCAACCTTTATGAACATCGATTTTCTTTATGAATAATGTATATTGTATCGTATAATAACAGTATCTAATATCGGCAATATATGTAATATAATCCAAGGTAAAACAAGCAGACAATTGAATAACAAATGCATTTTGTAAGTCAGCATGCTAGTAAGAAGGGCACACTTGGAGGATAAGCTAGGAACTAAAGAACACAACCATAATCAAGTAACAGAAAACTCTAAATCACTAAAGAAATCAATAAAAAACCAAACTACAATATTTAGTTTAATAGAAAACCAGTCACAAAAGCTCAGTTAAGAGAATAGACAGAAGAAATGTCTTACTTTTATGGATTAAACTCCGTCTGACCTAAACAGGTTCAACTTGCTGGGAGAGAGACATGAAACTGATGCGACCAAACCAGTCCTAGCAGCTACAAGAACAAGCATGTGTTGGCAAGAGATACAAACATTCCAGTAGACACTGTATTTGACTGACTGAAATGAAACTCTGATATGTACTGTAACCCCAGTGACCAATGCTCCGCATGGTGTGATGTGTGAGAACTACAGATACACTACCCCACCTCGTAAAGTTATAGCCGATAGAGGGCCGCGAAGTGAAAGCAGAAGTGCCGTTCACCCTGTTACGAGTTGATGAACTGCTGAAATGATTTTGGAAACATTCTTTTAAGGTACGAAAAACTCTTTAGTGTTGCTTTAAATTTGTTCTCAAACTTTTTCTGTCACTTGGGAATTTTCGAGCCCCACCTGACCCCATCAACCCAGCAAAATGCTGACGTTAAAATACTCTTTCCCCACACATCTAATACACAAAACAATTTACATTTCCCGTCTCAGATGGTATTTTAATTCATGTGTCAGTCTGTTTTGACTTATGTTTATGTGTGGCTTTTTTGTTTTTATTTGTTTATTTTGTCTCTATTCCCTACAGGGCCTGCCCCACACTTTGAGAACCACTGGTGTAGGTTATGCATGTTCCATATTAAGTTTGTTAGTGTTAGGAGAGGAGGTATTCTTGTCTCAGAAGAGTTGGGTTAAGAGATTCCTGAACATGGAGAGGGACACCCCTGTTCTGGTAGAGTGCTAAAGTGCTATATCTCTAGACACTTCTCTATATCTAGACACTGCTCTGGTAGAGTGCTATATCTAGACACTGCTCTATATCTAGACACTGCTCTGGTAGAGAGCAAAAGTGCTATATCTAGACACTGCTGAGGGTGTATCTGATGATGTGAGAATGCAAAGAACATCCAACTAGGAAAACTAAGTTCAGAACACCGACACACTTGTTAAACTTTTACGCTTTATAAAGCAGACTTCCGGCGCCGACGAGAGTGGCAGCAACCTAGTAGCTCCGTAGCGTTTTGTGTTTTTACGTGTTTTTACGTGTTTTTTTGTTTACTTAAACATACTTTCTTACTTCGGATTACACACTTAAGGAGTATTTTTTATTCTATCCTATGGATATGGATCAACAACACCGTTTCGGCGGCAGCAAATTTGTTTACACAAGGAAACAGCTGCTTGCACTACGCATACATGCCGGTGAGTCCAACGCTAACATCCCGGAGGAACTATGGTGCTTTCGGGGCTGCAGAGCTGGACTCAAAGTGAAGACGAGGCGACGGGAGATACGGGAGAAGAAGTGGAGATTTAAGCCCGCAGTTCCATCAATGGTGATGGGAAACGTGAACTCACTGGCCAACAAAACTGACGAACTGGCTTCCCTGGTAAGAAATCAGAAACTATACAGGGAATGCAGTTTAATATGTCTCACGGAGACGTGGTTGACTAGCTCCATCCCTACTGCTAACGTTGAGCTACCTGGCTTTAGCGTGGCCCGTTTGGACAGAGACAATAAACTTTCTGGCAAGAAGAAGGGCGGTGGACTGGTGATTTACAGTAACGACAGATGGTGCAACCCCGGTCATGTTACAGTTAAAGAAACTGCATGTTGTAAGGATGTGGAGTTAATAGCAGTGAGCCTTCGACCGTATTACTTGCCGAGGGAATTCACGCATGCCATTGTTGTCTGTGTTTACGTCCCACCACGAGCCCTACCGGACGTAGCGTGTGACATCATTACAGTGCATGAAAATGCACTGTACTGTTCTTCCTCGGTCTTCTTCTTATTCTTCTTCTAACGCACGCAATTCAGCTTCAACCGCTTAACGTAGAAACTCCATTCAAATTTTGTCACGTAGGTCTTACTTACGCGATGTGGGCTTTGTATTTTTCAACTTTGTAACTTTTATACTTTTTAAACTATTAGTTAAAAACTATTACAATTTCCCCCATAGACTTAACATTGCTCATTATGACATCACGGCAGCAATTAGAATCTTACGCCAGGTGGCCGGCCACCTGGGCACCAACTGTCAGTTTCTCTGGCTTTAAGCATACAGTCTCTCTGAAGACTACACATATCCTGTTAAACTGTTTCCTCTGTCCACAACTGTTTCAAAATAAAAGTCCTCAATGCAATAATACACTATTAAATCATTTAACCATTGAAACTACTCAACTATTGAACTGTTCAACCATTCCAACTGTCAGTTATCATCCACTATGCCTCCAGTCAACTACATGAAACCTCCATGTACCTAGCAACCAACATAGCAACCATTAAAATTAAGTGTTTATGACCGTTTCCATAGCAACCAACATGATTATACTGCAGTAACTTCTTGTTTCTTGATAGTGGCGACCATGGATACCCTAGCAACAAATGTTTCAAAATAAAAGTCCTCACTAGCAAGTTAACTAGTTAGCATGGTTAGCATTGTTAGCATTGTTAGCATAGGTAGCATTTTTAGCATAACTGCAAAAAATCATCAACTAAGTTAGCTAATCAACCTGGTTAGCATTATTAGCAAATTTAGCATTGTTAGCATAGTTAGCATTTTTAGCATTACTGCTAGAAATCATCGGTTAAGTTAGCTAATCAACCTGGTTAGCATTGTTAATAAAGTTAGCATTGCTAGCATAATTAACATTTTTAGCGTAACTGCTAGAAATCATCGGTTAAGTTAGCTAATCAACCTGGTTAGCATTGTTAATAAAGTTAGCATTGCTAGCATAATTAGCATTTTT
This sequence comes from Sardina pilchardus, assembly GCF_963854185.1. Classification (NCBI taxonomy): domain Eukaryota; kingdom Metazoa; phylum Chordata; class Actinopteri; order Clupeiformes; family Clupeidae; genus Sardina; species Sardina pilchardus. The sequence continues at coordinate 12,958,052 of NC_085000.1, read as the reverse complement.
AGCGTAACTGCTAGAAATCATTACCTAAATTAGCTAATCAACATTTTAACATGAATAGACATCATTAGTTAAGTTAGAGCTGGAATGTTTCATCTTTAAACTGTCTACCTTCACACTATCAACTCTCTGTAAACTATGCAACCACCATGTTTACCCTAGCTACACCTTAGTAACCATATCTACATTATCTATCTATTTTTGCATTTTCATGCACTGGTAATTCCTTGGAATTGCATTTCTAGTTCACTCTACAATTGCAAGACTCCAAACTCAGCACACAGATGCTTTCTTTGCGATCTCTGGAGACTTTAACCACATAACACTGGATTCTACCCTCACAAATTTCTACCAGTTTGTTGATTGCCCGACTAGGAAAAACAGGACAATAGACCTCATGTATGCAAACGTGAGGGATGCATACAGCGCCACCCCCCTTCCCCCCCTCGGAAAATCAGATCACAACCTTGTTCACCTGCAACCAATGTACATACCTAAAGTGCAGAGGCTACCATGTGACACACGCACTTTCAGGAAGTGGACCCCGGAGCAGATGAGGCTTTGAGAGACTGTTTTGAGTCCACTGACTGGAATGTACTACAGAATGGTGATTTGGAGGAGGCCACACATTGCATGACTGACTACCTGAACTTCTGTATGGATGTTGTTGTTCCCACAAGAACTGTGCGCTGCTTTCCAAACAACAAGCCTTGGATAACCGGCAATGTCAAGGCCCTTCTAAATAGGAAAAAGATGGCGTTCAAAGAGGGGAACCAGGCAGAGCTGAGGCAAGTGCAGGGGGAGCTCAAAGTCAGGCTGAAAGAAGCCAAGGAGGATTACAGGAAGAAGGTAGAACAGAAGCTGCAGGAGAACAACATGAAGGAGGTCTGGGATGGAATGAAGACCATCACTGGACTTAGGAAAAGCAGCAGCTCTGTGGAGGGCGATCTGGGCAGGGCGAACCAGCTAAACCAGTTCTACAACAGGTTTGATTGCCCTGCTTCAGTGGACAGTGGTCGTCCATCATCACCATTTCCAGCACCATCAACTGCTTCAGTGGACAATGGTCGTCCACCATCACCATCACCATCAACATCACTAGCACCATCAACTACGGACACTGCTCTTGCTGGCCTAACTGCCCAACTCACACCTCCCCCCTAACCCCTCACCCCCAGTGCAGCACGTCCCCTCCTCCCCTACCCCCCGGAGTGACCAAGACCTTGGTAACTCCTCACCCCCTCCCCTCCCCTCCCCCCTCATCATAACGGCAGATCAAGTTAGAGGACAGCTGAAGAAACTCCATCCCAGGAAAGCAGCCGGACCTGACGGACTGTGTCCAAGACTGCTCAAGGCCTGTGCTGCTGAACTGGGAGAGCCACTGGAGCATATCTTCAACCAAAGTCTACGTCTCGGGAAAGTCCCAACACTGTGGAAGACATCATGTCTTATCCCCGTCCCCAAGAAACCACATCCACGTGAGCTGAATGACTTCAGGCCAGTTGCTCTCACATCACACCTGATGAAGACCCTGGAGAGACTGGTTCTGGGGATACTTAGGCCACAGGTGCGCCATGCACTAGATCCGTTACAGTTTGCATACCAGGAGAAAGTGGGCGTCGACGATGCAATCTCCTACCTCCTACACAGGACACACTCTCACCTGGACAAGGGGAAAAGTGCTGTGAGAATCATGTTCTTTGACTTCTCTAGTGCTTTTAACACCATCCAACCCCCCAGATTGAGTGACAAGCTCCTGCAGATGGGTGTGGATGCTCATCTAGTATCCTGGATTGCAGACTACGGCCACAGTTTGTCAGACTGAAGGACTGCCTCTCCAACACTGTAATCAGCAGCACAGGTGCTCCACAGGGAACAGTGCTCTCTCCAGTCCTGTTCACCCTTTACACGTCTGACTTCTGCTACAACACGGAGTCATGTCACATGCAGAAGTTTTCAGACGATACTGCAATTGTGGGATGTATCAGGGATGGGCAGGAGGAGGAATACAGGAGCCTGGTGGAGGACTTTGTGCAATGGTGCAGACTCAACCACCTACAACTCAACACGACCAAGACCAAGGAGATGGTGGTAGATTTCAGGAGGTCTAAGCCTGCTCTGCTGCCAGTCACCATTGAGGAGGTCAATGTGGAGGTGGTGAACACATACAAGTACCTGGGCGTACATCTGGACGATAAACTGGACTGGTCAGTCAACACTGAAGCAATATACAAGAAAGGGCAGAGCAGGCTGTACTTCCTGAGGAGGCTGCGCTCCTTCAATGTCTGCAGCAAGCTCCTCTGGATGTTTTACCAGTCTGTTGTTGCCAGCGTCCTCTTCTATGCTGTGGCATGCTGGGGAGGAAGCACTAGGAAGAGGGATGCTGGGCGACTAGACAGGCTGGTAAGGAAGGCTGGCTCTGTTGTGGGAGCTGATCAGGGGCCTCATGTACAAAGACTTGCGTGGAATTCCTACTAAAACATTGCGTACGCGAAAATCTGGAAAGAAGCGTACGCACAAAAAAATACAGATGTATGAAACCATGCGTATGCAGCAATCCACGCAGCTTTCCTTTGTACATCCCAATTTACGTGAAATTAAACGCACATGCACGAGCATTATACTCCACCCTCTCTCCTCCCTCAATCACCCTCATTTTAATATGCAAACTAGAAGGCCACTCGAAAACTCAGACCTCCGCGAAGGCAAAATGGCTTATCCCACAATATTAATAAGAGTTAAAACGCTTTTGTGGATCCATCCATTCTCGAACCTGCTACAAAATGTAATAAAATGTAAATAATCAAATCAAATGAAGAAGTGCTCTTATCAGACAAAATGGTAAAGATACAGTAGCCTACAGTGCGTCTTTATCATCTGTAATTACAGTTTTTGCCCGTTGCTTGAACACATTTTGCAACACTTCGCTCACCATACCAAAACTCTACACACAAGTAAACATAACACAACACTAGGAAATAGACCTTTCACATGTATGCCAAATTGAAACTCTTCTATCAGTACCTAAACTCTGCAATCAAAACCCAACAATCCTTTGTCAAAATGTAACTCTGGTGACAAAATAAAACACACTTGCATCATATGCATATACTTGCAAATCAGGAGGAATGCACTAGTCTACTTTATATAAAACATATTTGCTTGAATACATTTAGAAAAACTTCACTCATTGTGCCAAAACTCTACACACAAGGAAACAATGACACAACACTGGGAAATATACCGTTCACATCACCATTTCCAATGGCTAAACGAATGGGCTTTTTGTAGATGGCTGATTGGTGTTCAGTTTTGCAAGTAAGTGTGTTCAGGTGTGTATTTGAGTGGTTGCAATTACCCGATGTGTTTTGTATTTTGGATACATGTGTTTAACAAATGGTACTCTGAGATTTCATTTTTGAACGAAGTGTCTATGTATGACATAGAGAGTAGTATGCAGGACCAAGTGTGTTGCATAAAGGAGTAAGTGTGTTGCAGAATTGCAACTAGAGTGCAAAGCAGCACTTTTGTTTAAGGTATAGGTATAGGTGTTTGAGATATGGCAACAAAACTTAAAGTTGTGTTACTTTAGTCTAAGCATGGGTCTATAGTGTTCAAGCAACGGGCAAAAACTGTAATATAGAAACAAAAAAAACGGTAGTGGCAGAGCGTGGCAGTGGCTACAAGGGTCAGAGACCGTGGCAGATTCAGTGGTCAGTCTGCAAGTGACAAGGTTCACATAACGCGGTTTGGTGGGCATTCCAAGCATTACAAAATAACTGCATTAATCACTCGTGTCCGAGTAAGACACCACGCATCGCGCACCCATAGTAGAAGTTTATCCAGGCTTTGCCATGACGATTTCTGGATCATATTCACACAAATGTGACAACAATAATGTGAATGCTTACTCGAGGAAAGTCAAAGTAGCCTAGGCAGTCAGTCAGGGAAATTGCTTCAATTCACGCGTATCATCTTGTCCCATTTGTATTTAGTTTTACTGAAAACTATCAGAAATATGTGAAAACACCCGGAAAATGTTTAAGGCATGGACATATTTGTGAAGCCGACCCCATTCTTCGCAGATTTCGAGGAAGGAAAGCTCTTCGAAATCTGAAATGTTTGATAAGCCAGTGAACAATCATGGAACTAAATATAGGCACTATATTTATACGTTTCACAATAGGTTACCTAATTCTTGATATCCTCTGATAAGACTACAATTTTAATTGCAGATATAGGCTGTTGCATAGTTTGGTAGTATTAACGCACATTGCATGCCCATTTATCTAGAAACATATGCCGACTTCGAAGTGCTATTTTTAATAGCCCACATTTCACAATATGCTGTGCAAATAAAGGCCTTGATTCGTGATCAACTAATGTTGTTGCGCTGCATTGCCTCTACGTGTCGCCAACTGACGATACACACTGGAAATGTGCGTACGCAAGGCATGAAGCTTGCGTGGAGGACCGCACATTCTCACGTTCAAGTCAGTCTTTGTACATCCGGACGTGAGCGTGAGAGTTAGCGTACGCAGCATTTTTGTGCGTACGCAAGCTTTGTACATGAGGCCCCTGGAGTGCATCACTTCAGTATCAGACAAAAGGACCCTGAACAAGCTACACAGCATCCTGGACAATGACTGTCATCCACTCTACAGCACTATCATACAGCAGAAGAGCCTGATCAGCTGGAGACTACGCTCCATGACATGCACAACAGACAGACTGAGAAAGTCATTTGTACCCAGGGCCATACAACTGTACAATGCTTCACTGAAGGGAAAAGGAGTTGGACTTCTATGCATAGTATATCTGCACCTCCACCCTCTTATACACTTACATGGCATGGCTTACATGTCTACCCTCATGTCTAACTCTTATATTATTACTATGTTAAGTTTATTTTAGTTGTCCATATATTTATATTAGTACTGTTATTATTATTACTATGCTTACATTTTGTACTGTACATATTTATTACTGGTCACTAGAATTTAATCTTGCACTGTTGCACTGTTGGACTTATTTGCACTACCAACTTGACACACACCTCAGACTGGATCACAGTGCCAATCCTCAGTACATTCATGCATACCTTATCTATAGTATTCTACTGCTCCTTTAGTCATGTTGATTGTTGATTTGCTTTTTAATTTTCCTGTTTACATTGTACTGTATGTTGTGTGTGGTGTCTTAAGCTGCTGGGACCTTGAATTTCCCCTTGGGGATCAATAAAGTATATATCTATCTATCTATCTATCAGAATGTGGACTCTTTGTTAGTGTTCAGAATAGATCAGATGGTGTCAGCCTGTGGTGTGAATAGAAGAAATTACAACCATTAAACTTTGTATTCCTTGTAGGTTTCAACAATTGAAGATAATTGATTACAAAATACATAAACTTCTTACAAAATGTAAAAATACATAATTAGGTCATATTTCTTTACATTTAAGATATTATTTCATATTATATTGTAAGTTTTAGTGGCCAGAAAAAAATGAACAATATTTTCTTCATGTCATAAAAACAGCTTGTTTTTTTTTCTAGCTTGTCATTTATTAAAGGCACTCTGAGCAATGTTACACGGTTTCTAAGCTGAAACATTTTTTGTGAAATTCAGCAAACATCTCCTAACGATTCGCTAGCTGCCTGTGCCCTGAATACACTGTAAAATAACACAGCCTCTGTGGACGGCCATGACTCCAAAAACGGCAACAAAAACAACCTGGTCTAGCCTATAGACCATGAAACATAACAAACTCACCAATGAGATTACGTTCAGGAAATTCAGGTGCACAGGAGGGAGGGGCAAGCTATCTCTCTCTTGTGTTTGAAACATCAACAGAGGTGACGTTACCCAACCGTGCTATAGAACCTTTAAAATGTATCATAATTCCACTGTGCAGATTTGATTCATAGACTATAAGACTGAAAGAAAAAACGCTCCAATCTAAGGAAGTGTCCAATCAGTGGCAGTATTGTAGGTTTACATCTAGTTCCAATCCAAGGATATCATACTGTAGGTTATAATTATAATCACTTGCATGCTGCTTTCAGCCAGGATTAAAGGAATAGTTCGGAATTGTGGACATAGGACCTCATTTCCAACTTAGTCGGGGTGATATAGGTCGGTGAAGACCATTTTCAGTGAATCTCTGCCCTTCCTATGAGCTGCAGCGTTCATCTCGTGCTAACCTATGTGCCGAGATAACGCAAGTCAACGGTAACATCCAGCCTGCCACTGAAAACACTCCACAGAACACCCGAAACAAATAAATTATAACGTCAGACTATCGATGCACATGCCTAGTGTTGATAGAACAATGTTAGAAATAAAACGAACCTTGCATCGCATTGCAATAGCCTACTTTGTTCCCTGTATGGCAGTGGCGGATTGATATTGAGAAACTAGTCCCTCAAAATGTAATAAATCATTGAGTTGCAAGGTTAGTTTTATTTCTAAAATTATTCTATCAACACGGACATGTATATCGATAGTCTGACGATTTAATTGACTTGTCTCGGGTGTGCTGTGGAGTGAGTAGGCTAAGGGTAAGACTGTTTTGGATGTTACCGTTGAAGTGCGTTAGCTCAGAACCAGCCTATAGCAAAGGGGAGCTCTGCAACTGAAGGAAGGGGTTAAACGCGATAAAAACAGTCTCCACCGACTTATATCACCTCGGGAAAGTTGGAAATGAGGTCCTATGTCCAAAATTCCGAACTATTCCTTTAAGGTCATCATGTACAAAACATTTAAAAACAGAACAAATAACTATTGTACTGAACTTCTGAGTTACTGCATTTGGAATTTACAAAGTCACATAAAGAGTGTACTTTCTCACAGTGCGACATACTGTACACTTAATCAGCATAGTATCATTTTGACAAACTCTTGTAATTACATGTTAATTGAACATTACAATCAGTTTAAAGGGATAATCCACCATTTGGGGAATTAAGCTCATTTTCCACCTCCCCTTTAGCAAAACAATTGATATTTACCTTTTTACCGTTCATCCAGCCGTTCTGTGAGTCTGGCGATACAACTTTTAGCTCCAGCCTAGCATAGATCATTGAATCTGAAAAGTGACTAAGATTTCCAGTAATTTTCCCATTTAAAACTGGTCTCTTCTTGAGTTAGAAAGTGCAATAAGACAAACTGAAAATGAAACCTGGCGATTTTCTAGGCTGATTTGACACTATTTTCAGGTGCTGTATGATATCACTGCGCCCATGGTACGTTTGCAACTTTCCTTGATTATTACGGCAGAATGAGAGTGTAGTTTCATGTCAAATCAGCCTAGAAAATTGCCAGGTGTCATTTTCAGTTTATCTTATTGCACTTTCTAACTTGAGAAGAGACAAGTTTTAAATGGGAGAATTACCGGACATCTTTGTCACTTTTAAGCGTGATGCTAGCAGGCAAGATGCTAATGGTCTAATCTCATTCAATGATCTATGCTAGGCTGGAGCTAAAAGTGTATCGCCAGACTTACAGAATGGCTGGATGAATGGGAAAAAGGTAAATATCAATTGTTTTGCTTGAGGGGAGGTGGAAAATGAGCTTAATTCCCCAAATGGTGGAATATCCCTTTAACATTTACCAAACATTCGTTTTTATCAGTAATGATAACACAAACATGATATAATGGCTTAAAACAATCTCAAGTTTTCAGTCCCTTTGATTTGAAACTATGTCTTTTGCTGACATCAACTTTTGATTTCAGCAGCTCCACCAGATCTTTGGCATTCATGCGAGAATCGGGTTCAAATTCAATCAGCGGTTTCAAAATGTCATCAAGAGCAGGCTGTAGTGTATCCAGAGCATGAGGACCCTGTTGTTTATAAAGAAGCTCACGTATCTGTTGTGGGTTATTGCTTAGCCAAGGTGGAGAGTTTGTGAACATCTCCAGAAGAGTGACGCCAAGAGACCACATGTCTGACATGGTGCTGCACTTCTTACACTCCACTAGGCACTCTGGGGCCATGTAGGGAGGGGTTCCTCCCAGGGGGCCATAGTAAGTTTGACGACTTCCTGTTGCCATTGACATGGTTTCCTTGCAGTTCGCCAAGCCCCAGTCAGTGAGATAGGCCTTTCTGTTAACTTCTGAAATCTTAGAGCAAAAAACAACAACAAGAAAGGTCAACTTAAATTTAGCTTTGAATATTATTGAGCCTACAGTATGATTCTTCAGTTATTAAACTTAGCCATTAATGATTTAATTTGACCCCATATGAAACATGATATTCACCATTATGTTTGCTGGCTTCAAGTCTTGGTGGATGATCCGTTTTCCATGTATGTACTCAACAGCTATGGCAATATCTAAAGCCACAAACAGCTTATCCTTGTACTGTAACTAAAAATGTAATGAAACAATGTGTTTAACAAATTGTCATTATAATGTATTATATGTTGGTTGCTATTATTACTTACAGTTTTTCCTGATTGGTTAAGCACTTTTTTTGTAACTATTGGCTATTTTTGCAAAACTCTACACACAAATAGCAAAACCTTTCACCAAATTATCAAAACATTGTAGTTCTCTTGCAAAAGCGAACACAGCTTGATTAACTCTTCACACCTTTGTAAAAATGGTGTTTCTTTATCAATCAGTAAACACAAGCCATCATCTACTAAGCACACATTGTGTCAACTACACACTGATGGTATGAATACAAGACACATCTTGCTTTTGCTTTCTCTGTGCACATGGTAGGCTACAGTATGTCAGTTTGAGGTCATACTTTTGTCATAGTTCTGTAAACATATAGGAATCCAAACTTCAAGTATTGGTGTTCACACTCATCAAAACAAATACAAAGTCAAAACACAAAATAGTAATTTCACTGAGACAAAAAAAATAATAAAATCTGTCTACATCATGACATCTCTCTGGGTACGGCCACAAAATTTCATCTACAGTACATTGCATGCAATGTCCTCCTGTCCAAAGCACCGGGCTCCTTGTCCTTGTCGTCCTCTCCCTCTCGCTCCTTCACCTCCACGTCCTCTTCCTAGGCCTCCTCTAATTCTCACTCTTCCTGCTCCCTCCATTGTACTCCACACGGATATCTTACCTGTGCCTTATTTACACTGCTTAGGCTGATTGCAAAGTGAAGTAATGATCTAAAACAGTTTTCACATGTGAAAATGTGCCATGACAGTTGGCAAAATAGTGTTAATGATAGCCGTACATGTGTATGATTTTGCTAGGAGTGTGTTGGAAATTTGGTAATTGAGTGTAAGCAGTGAGTTGTGTTTAAAGTTCCGCAAAAAGAGAGTTGTGCAGTGAATTGTGCCTACAGTTTTGCAAAGTGTGTGTTACAAAATTGCAAACTGAGTTCAAAGCAGTGTTTGTGCTTTTAGTTTTGCAAACTCAGTGAGTGGTTTTGCTATATGTGTTAATAGTTTGAGAAATTGTGCTACAAGAATCACGATTAGTGCTTTAGCATTCAGAAAAAACTGTAAATCTTTAGAGAGAACATGCATCACCTTGATGGGAGTGTCTTTATGAAGAACCTGATTGAGGTCGGCACCCTGGATGTACTCATTAGCAATGAGGATCTGTGTCTCACTTTTGGCTACAGCCATCATCCGCACAATGTGGGGGTGAGACAAACGCCTGAAGAGTATTTAATGTGATCTTTTGTCAGTATAATAATAATCATGTTTACAGTATACTTACTGTACTAAGATGATGTTTAGTATTTTGTTGTATGGAAGAAAAAGGTAATGTCCGCAACACTGATAATTGCTCCCGGTTTAATGAAAAAAATGCAACGTTTCGACCCTACTGGGTCTTCATCAGGCAAAATTGTGCCTGATGAAGACCCAGTAGGGTCGAAACGTTGCATTTTTTTCATTAAACCGGGAGCAATTATCAGTGTTGCGGACATTACCTTTTTCTTCCATATTACTCTACATTTGTCCTGCACCTGCAAGGTGGGATGTGCACACAGCTACTCTCCTAGTATTTGGTTGTTGCATGCATATTGTACAAATACAAATAAACAGACTAACTATACAATCTTTGAATTACATAAATACAATGAGATTGCAAATGCAACTTCATGAACTGAACAATAAAGCAAACACACACACACACACACACACACACACACACACACACACTTACAATGGTATGAGAAACTCATTTGTGATGACTGAACTATCTCCAATAGGGATGATCTTTACAGCAGCAGGAGTTCCCAGATATGAGCCTTTGTAAACTGTTCCATATGATCCTCTTCCAATGCAATTATCGTTGTTCACGGCCATTGTTGATACATTCACAAAATGAATGTTATCGTGGTCTAGAAGTAAGAGAACACCCTAAAAGTTAAAGTGAACCTTTTATGAACAAAATACATTGATTGACCAAAAAAATATTAATATTAACATGGAACAATCCGAAATATTTTACTGATTTGAAGCTGCTACTGTATATGTGTTTGAATGCATCACAGTATTGTGGATATGTAAGGGATAATGTATAGAACGCCGGTCATTATCGGAAAATAATTCCTGACAGGATGAACAGAACCCCGACGCGCAGCGGAGGGGTTTTGCTTCGTCCTGAAGGGAATTATTTTCTGATAATGACCGGCGTTCTATACATTATCCCGCTTATTATATGGCTACTTGCCAAAAAGAGAAATGAAACTTAACTCAATGTGTCTTTAGCAATGACTTGGCTACCGTTTGGTGGCTTCCGCTAACTTCTAGAAAATAAATAGTTCGCCACAGTTGACAGTTGTTAGGTGTTGCCTGGCAACATACTTGGTAACTTTCAATGAAATTCCATTGCAACCAGCGAACGGCTTTGTTGCGGATTGATATGAAAGACGTGAATTAGAAGCACAAAACCCGTTACCATTGACAGCGGTCATTATATACTTTCACCGGTGATTATACATATTAATCACCGGTAGAACGTTGGGGAGGCCCATTCAAAGTGAATGGGAGCTATCTCAACATTCTAGAGAGCCATATAATAATGTATGATAATTTGAGGAAAATAACCTTTCTGTGGCCATCACATTTTTAATTTGTGACCCTTCAAGGCGAAATCAGTCACTTTGTGCACAATGCTATTTTGAGAAAATCCACAATAAACAAACTTCTGGGTTAAAGGAACACTTCACCGTTTTTTTTTCCTTCATATTACACTATGTTATTCCCTTAACTAAGACGAGTTGATACATACCTCTCACGTTTCAATGGGTACACTCACTGGCTCTGGTGCGCGGCGCTACTTTGATAGCACTTAGCTATCCCAGTTAGTTATCCAAGCTAACGTCACTGAATCAATGTCAACCTTCGGTGTTGATCCCCGTCTTTTGGCAGTCTTGATTAGGTCTAGCATTTAAATGTTTACCACTGTTAACAGCCTATTGTGAAACTCATATAGCCTACTGCTCCATCTAAAGTTAGGCTACAGCCAGGATAAATATTGTGATACTCCAGACACTTTGTCACACTTGAGGGAAACTTCCCGTGCTTTATTTATCAACCAAGTAGCTATATATCACAACCGAGTTGCTGTTTTAGCCACAACTCACGCTTTTAACAGAGCATTCATTAACAGACCTCTGTCCAACTCACTTCACTCTCGGACCTACACGCAAACGCAAACACGCAAACACACGCACCTAAAACTCCAACCCCCAGTTCCCCTAAAAGGAACACAACAATTTCAGGAACTCAACAGGTAACAGAACACATCACACACAATTAAGAGGATATCACAATATGATATCAATGTAATTCAGCTACACAGCCCGCCGAAATGACCATTGAATATTTTATCAGTTTGAAAAACATAGACCTAATCATTCAGCCAATAACGTCGCCTATACTCAAACTGTGATTTTTGTGTGCAATGCGCAGATTGCGCACCGGGTCATTCCGTGTCAAATCAGACAAAATCCAGGAAAATGGTTGCAGCACCGACTCCGATAATTTTCCTCTCAAAAGCACATCCCATGTTGTTACACCACATTTTGTTACATATACACTAACTCGTCATTTCTCTGCACACACTAACTTTACCAAAACACTGGAAACCTGACTCAAAATGAAGTTATTTTGTCAAAGTATGAAGCTTGTTTTCACTTCACAAGATACATGCAGTCAATCAGAGTACACTACGTTTCAAAATACTGGCTACTGTTGACATTACAAAAACGGCATAGACTTTTATGTTTCAGTTTTACAGGTATTTGCATGCAAAACATGCAATCCAGCATTTTTACACTAAACTTCTCGGTTGGGAACTGTATGTCCAGATGTAAAGTTCACATTCAAATGCATTCCAGTAAAATGCAAATCTTTTTTTTTTTTTTACTGTTCACTAGGCCTACAGGAGGTGCAGTATAAATACTGTTTACAGTAGACTATGATAGAACAGAAAAAGTTTTACAGCATTGCAGTGAACAAAATATCCATGAAACACAAGAGCATTCTGAACAAAAAAACAACAGCAAAAAGCCCAGATAAAAAGGGGGTGAAAAAAAAGCACAATATTACTGTGTCTAATATCTGCACCTGCTCCTCTCAGTGCTCCTGCACCTCTCAATGCATCTCTCACTGGGCCTGCTCTTCTCCCTGGGCCCCTTAATCTTACTCGTCCAGACATTACAGTATTTGTCTTTTTCTGTTTCTGCTTCCAAAAACATCACCTCCTCTTTTTACTGTGTAAGTGTCAATGTAAATAGAGAGCAATAACCCCTGCCAATGAATCTAAGATAGACTGGAATCAGCTGTGGTTGGCCCAATTTACCCAACATAAATCATCTGTGTGTCAATTATTTGATTGTTTGTTTATTATCAGCTGAGATATATTGCTTTTGAATTGATAACATTGCAGAAGCAGAGGTTTTTATACGGTATCTAAGGTTTGGAATATTGTTTTAACTATTGTGGGATGTTGTGTGTTAACATTCGAAAATAATACAAAAACGATCCATTATTTTGTTGGGAGGTATAGTTGGTCTGTTAAGAAAATGTAAGCATTGTGAAAATGTATTCACTGACTGCATACTGTGTGAAAACAACATGAAATGTGTGAATGGTATGGCCACAAAAGACCGATGCTGTGCTAACTGTGTTTAGAGTTTTGAAAATGTGTCAACTGAATGGACAAACGCTTGTTAGCGCTTGTTGTTGTCTGTTGTTTACACAAATACAGCTTCTGTCATTTGTTATCAGGAATTTTCAAAATCCCGGAAGTACTTTTTCAACCGTGTGTGCCTAATATAACACAACATAATTTGAATTTCGAAACTTGCAATAGAAGATCGTTGAAGACCAGTAACCACTCGGTGAGTTGTACATTTTTAACGTTTAGGGGTGTTTTAAGGACAGAATAGACCATGCACAAAGCGAGCAATGTTAAGCCATACAGAGCTCCATTCTAAAGCTGGCAAATTCCACAAACAGGCTCAATCGTTGAAATTTCGTTTTCATGCTAGGCAATACAGAAAACGGGCTAAAAGTGTAAAATACCGAACTATTCCTTTAACACAACCACTTTCCATTCAATTCAACTTTCCGTTTCCACTGCATGTCTCTCCATCCATTTACTTCCAACTATTCATTCCTCTATTAAACTGTCCTCCTATCAACATCCATTAATCTACCTATACACATCCATTAAACTATTTGTCTACCAACATTCATTAAACTATCTGTCTTATCAACATCCATTAAACTGTCTACCTCTACACATCCCTTAACACTTGAGGTCCGGGGCCTTTTCAGGCACTTTGAGGCAGTCAGCTAGACCATGATATTTTTAAGTTTTTCATTTAACTAAAAACATCTATGCAAAAGTGGCACATATGGTTATATTCTAGAGGTCCTCCACAATAATTATATGAGAGTAAAGTGGATGTAATGAAATTACTTTTTTATTATAATTCAGTATAAACACAACTATTTAAAAAACGATTTTCAAAGGTCAGCAGTCAAAGGTAAAAAACACACTATACATATATTGAGCTAAGGCTTTTGAAGTTTGAACCTGGAAAACAACGGTGTTGGCTCCATATAAGTAAAAAGAACATTAAAAAATGTTAAGTAGTTTTACTACAAATTGGAAAAAAGTCAGACTAAATGGGTCACTTAGTGAGCTCTTTCAAATGCAAACTAGAAATGTGCATATCCAAGGACCTGCAAGAGTGGGCGTGCAAAAATGCTAACAATGCTAACTAGGCTAACAATGCTAACCAGGTTTATTAGCTAACTTAGCTGATAATTTCTAGCATTTATGCTAAAAATGCTAACTATGCTAACCATGCTAACAATGCCAACCTAGCCTTGAATTTCCCCTAGGGGATCAATCAAGTATCTATCTATCTATCTATCTATCTATCTAGCCAATTACTTCTACAATGACAACAATGCTAAAAAACACAGGCTGCAAAAAAAATACCAAAAAAAATATTTCACCATTCATTTCAATGGGACCGAAAACCGGCGAAAAGCGGGAATACCGGAAAAACGACAACCGGGAGCCACCCGACATTAACAAACAAGCTACACTGGATCGGGCCTGATTTTTATGTGTTGGAAGGGCGTCGATAGCTCAAACGCTCTATACTAGGAGAAGAGGCGTCTTAAAAAAATGGGACGGGAATAAATAAGTATAAAACATGCTTGCTGAGGAAGAACAATAGATGGGCTTGCCTTGGTGAATGGACTTTTTGAATGGTCCTGCTGCAGGTGAGAGGACTGAAATCCTAGGATTTTCTTTTATTGTTTTTACAAGGTGCCATTGATACATTCTCTTCTAAAACATATATATTTGGAAACTAGTTGCAGAGATTGAGATGTGTGTTTGGAACATTTTTCAAATCCCCAGGGGGGATTTAGACTCCAGAGGGTTAAACTATGTCTATTAAACTATCTGCCTATCAACATTTATTAAACCACGGCAACCTTGCAACCACCATGTGTCTTAGCAACACCTAACAATCTCAATTACCCTAGCAACAACCTAGCAACCACCATTATGTCAACCTAGGAACCACCATAGTAACCAGCATTTATTACCTTGTCTCCATCTATCTAACCTTCCATCCAAATTTCTCTCCATCCATTTACTTCAAACCATTTATTAAACTGTCTATCTGTCTATCAACATAAATTAAACTGTTTGTCTATCAACATCCATTAAACTAATTATCAACATCCATCAATATCTGTGTCTAATTCAATTGCTACTTAGCACCCTCCATAGCAAGCAACTCTAAAACTAGCCTACATAACTTATAACAACATACTGTAAATTACACAACATGTAAATCCTCATTCGCTCTGTTTTACCCCATCTCTCTTTTTTTGGTATTATTTGTGCTAACTACAAATTATATTTTACATTTCCTTTTTGGCATTTTCATGCACTGGTAATTCCTTGGAATTGAATTTCTAGTTTGCATTGATATTTGTACTCGATGTGAATGTACAGGTTACGAGAAATAATTATAAAAAATCCTGAGTTATTTGATTCACTTTTGCAACGACATGCTAGCTGGACACGCCGGAATACAGTGACTACACTAAGCTTAAGCTAACCGGGCCTTTCTAGGTTAGGACAGTGGCTGGGTTGGCTAAAAAACACTTTGGCTCACTCATCCAACTCTAGGGACTGCGGGGAGTGACCCAATTTCACCTCGGGGTGGCGTATTCCTTTAAGGGAATAACGTACTTTAATATGAAAAACGGTGAAGTGTTCCTTTGAAATGTTTAATTTCACGTTTTCGCAAATTCAACAGTATACAGTCCATGGTTTCATATCGTGAAAAAATGTCATGGAAAAACAAACGTTTTGACGGTTAAACCGGGTGAAGATTCAACACATTAGCAGTCATTCCCGTTGACCACGCTGCTTAAAAAGGTGATTTACTCCTCTTCTGGCATATTGTGACGGGAGAACCATGTCAAGTTTGGATGCGGTTATCTTAGTGATAGTTTTTATAATACCCTCAATATACATATCGTTGAAAAGCTTAGATTACGGCAGTTCATGTGAGAACATTAACTTAATTTTGTACATTTTAGCAAAGCGACTGATTTTGCCCTGCAAGGTCACATTAATTTATCTCAGTTCACGGATTTTAGTACAGGAAAAAGTCATATCATGTTTTATTAATTTCCTTAGCATAGGTTTATTCATTATCTCAGCCTAATGAGTTCAAACAATATAAATAATTTTGTTTCTTGTCTGAATAACAATTAAAGATAAAACTGTGCACCAAGCTTGTGTCTTAGTAGAAAGACTTTGCTCATGTAGGCTACTGGTCTGAAGGTTAAATGCTGTAGAGTAATCTCACCATCTCCATGTGCTCTGGTTGTGTGGATCTCAGCTCCCATCTCTCCAGCTGCAGCCTCCTCTGCTGCCCCCCCTGTGCCATAGCCAGAGCTCTGGGTGGAGGCAGCCATGTTGAGACGCTTAAAGGACCTCACGATCTTAGATAAACTTCTCCTTAGAGCAGAGCCAAATCCGGATGATCCTCCAGAGCGGTCTTCAGAGATGTGTTCTCTTACTAAATTTGTATGCATAAATAATAATAATACAATATAAAGAAATCATTCATGCCAAATGTGTAATGGCTAATTTGGTGAAGAGAGTAACTTACAGTACATTCACTGTAAGAGGTGTGTTTGTGTAGAGCCTCTCGGGATTGTGTGTGTGTGTGTGTGTGTTTATGATTACAGTATGTGAGTGTAATAGATGTTATATAATATACTAGGCTCAGAACCCAGTGTGTGGAGTTCAAGAATGTGTTTTTAAAGTGCCTCAGGAGCTCAGGGATGTGTTCTCTAACATATAACTATACTATAACTATAAATATACTAAATAATAATATATATAATAATATAAATACTTATACTTACAATCAGGAGGAAAGTCTATACTCTGCTTCAACTGGAAAGGACAGCCCCTGTTTCCTGTCACCATCTCCTGTATCTTCTCCAGCAGCTCTGTCACCTGGCCACCATCCCTCTTCTTATTGTCTACAACATGATACCTGTTCCCACATTTCACTACAACCCACTGCAGAGCCTCTCCTCCACTCTTAATGTGCTGCTCAATGGTCGTGTTTCCCAGACAGTCCCCTCTGGTGAACAGCACTATAGTGTGATTCCAGACTCTCTCACCCAACAGCTCCATGTGTTCCTGCACTGCTCTTCTGTGTGTCTCTGTGAATGAATGATCCACTTCAATGATCAGGAGTAGAGCATGGGGTCCTGGAGGACACAGAGACACACTGAGGACAATCTCTTGTTTATCACGTTCAGGAGTTCGCTCTACAGTGCTGTTCCTCCGCCATCCTGGTGCCTTCACTACAGTGATTCGTCTCCCTGGTGTTTCTCCTTCTCTCTTCACACACTCAGCTGTTCTTCCTGAGGTGCTAAACTCCTCTCTGCCCAGGATGGTGTTTCCTGATGAATTCTTCCCAGCATGTCTACATCCCAGCAGCACAATCTTCATGTCAGAAATATGTGGAGCCCCACCTGGAAACAGAAAGCATGTAATTATATAAAACACTCAAAAAATCCTCTCTACGTTTTAATGATCATGGAATTATAATGTATTAAAGGAACTTTGACCTTTTGTGTTTGCTGTTATTGGTGTGTTTGTGTGTGTGTGTGTGTGTGTGTGTGTGTGTGCTAAAGAAGAAGACAGAGGGTATACAGTAGGACAGAGAGACAATGAATGAAATAAACATTGTGTATGAGTTGTGACGTAGTTGCGGAGTGACACATGGTGTGAGCTACCAACAACAAGTCTGGTAATCCTCAAAATGAAGCGCTCATACAGCGCACAACACTGGACAAGACTCAAACCTCTGGTGCTTCTACCATTTGTAGATCACTCCCCATCCCACACCGTATATTTTCAAATTCCATAGAAAGGATTTTATGATACAACCCCAATCAGAAAAAGCATGGACATTGTGTAAAATGCTAATCAAAACAGAAATGTGTCAATCTGCAAATCTTGTACGCTCATATTCACCAGCAAAAGGGTCACACACAACATATCAAATGTTGGAAACGACAAATTTGAGTATTTCATGTTGGGGCAGGGGAATGTTTACCACTGTGCATCTTCCCCTCTTCATTTAAGTAGGGGAGCGCCGTGACGGATGAAACAATTTTCGGTTAAACGTTGTTTTCAAAGACGACGTTACAAAAATAAACATTTTTTTTGTGTGATCAGCAACTCACATGTGTGGTCTCTTAAAATCGTGTGATATTTGGTAGGACATGTATGACGATTGTGATGTAATTTAAGTTTGAACAGAAGTGGTCATTTGTTTCAAATGTCCCGAGTGGCAGGGACAGTTTAAACGCTGGGGTAGGACAAATGAAACATTATCAAATCTAAAGAAACTGTAAACATTATTCACGTTTTCATGTAGCCTAATATACAGTACCTGTCAAGGAACATGTTTTGTAAGTGCTGTTAATTTTTAGGAGAATTCTCGCAATATTTAAGTAATTATCAAATAATATTTGCTGCATTCAAATGCACATTTCGATTAATGAGGTCGGTGGGAGTCATGGCTATATCTATATAGCTATATCATTACTATACTGATTTAACTTCATTATTTCACAGATTTAAGTCATGTTGAGTGACTAGCACTTGATCAGCCCAACATATTTGTTTAAAAATACAAGGTCAACCGGAAGGCAACGTCATGTTCCATTTGTCCCGATAGTGACTTCTCGCAGCAAAACCCGTTTTTCTCCTAAACTAACTAACTTTGACATTGCATACAGGATAAGTTACACTACCAATTCATCTATTGTTTGAACATGATAGCATTACATGACGCCATAAATACAACTTGCTATTTGAAAAAAACGGCGTAGTAGAACATTTACTTGGCGCACGTCAAAATGCTTTGTCGGGTCTAACTCAAGATCAGCGTGACATATCAACACGATGTTTCCCTGGTCTGGCAAGGCTTGCGTGCTGTGCTTGGTGACAAATTTTGACGTTTCAATTTTGAACGGCTTAGGAGAAAATCGCAATGTTTCATTTGTCCTCCGTTTCATTCGTCACGGCGCTCCCCTAAGGGATGATGGACGACACGCGCCGTTCGGTTATACAAAGTTAATGCACGTTCTAGATGGTAATACGGCCCGGCGTGAAGTCCATTATCCCGCTTATTCCACTGTTGCCACTTGCATCGTGTTCATTTCCAGTGATAATTTAAATGTTTTAATCGCTAGAACTATCTTGTTTGTAGAACTACTTTTCCCGGACGCATTTCAACTAATTTCTCAAACTGCGGTTACTAGTTCGAAATGGATAGTTGCTATGGCCAAAGGCCAGTCGTTAGTTCCATCTCTCCCATCGTCAAGCGGTGATGATGAATGTTAACTCTGAAATGATGAACGTTAACTTTGAAATGATGAACGTTAACTTTGAAAGATCGCTATTTTCTTAGCCTACTGCCAACTACCGCCAACTCTTCTGGGAAGGCGTTCCACAAGGTTTAGGAGTGTGTTTACGGGATTTTTTGACCATTCTTTCAGAGCCACATTTGTGAGGTCACACACTGATGTTGGACGAGGAGACTTTTTTTTAAGAGGTGTTCTATTGGGTTGAGGTCAGGACTGTGCAGGTCAGTCAAGTTCATCCACACCAAACTCTGTCTTTATAGACATTGCTTTGTGCATTGGTGCATAGTCATGTTGGAACAGGAAGGGTCCACTCCCAAACTGTTCCCACAAAGTTAGGAGCATGGAATTTACCAAAATCTCTTGGTTAATGGTGAAGTATTCAGAGTTCCTATCACTGGAACTAAGGGATCAAGCCCAGCTCAGGGATGGCCGAGCTCCTAAAGTTCCTAAAAGTTCAGCTCACAACCACCTGCAATATGCTATCAACAGGATAACCACAATTAGCCCTGCTATGTCATGTTAGATAGATGGATGGATACAGTCCCCTCCAAAAGCATTGGAACACATGCTAAAGTTGACAATATAAAATAATTTTTTGGAAATTGATCTTGAAAAAATGAGGAAATATTAAACCTTTAAGGACATTCATTTTCTTTGTGAATGAATAATGTACCGATATTGTAAATAAATAAATGTTTTCCTTAAAATACAGGGGCATATTTTTATTTGTTTTATTTTTTAAATGCCAGTTATTTAATGTATCCAGGACACTATGCACCCTTTAAAAGTTCCCGTGGCCTTTGGAATTAAGATAACCCCACATCAACACATACCCTTCACCATACGAAGAGATTGGCATGGTTTTATTTCAGTTAGCCTATTGGCTGGTTTGAAACGCATTGAGCTCAATGAGAATTAAATTAATGTGTTGAGAATGTTGGAGACAACCTGGCAAACCTGAATGTGTGTGTATATGTGTGTGTAGGACAAGCAGTGAAGTAATAGGTAAGAGTTGTTGTAGTGGCAAATTTCGTTTTTAGTAATTCTTTACAGTTATTGTACCACTTCTGCATGTGTGCAATTAAAGTTTTTCTGACTCGTATCCATATGTCCTTTCCAACATTATTCACCTCATTTATGTTTACTCACGACACAGTTCACCGTTGATGTTGCTGTTTATTTAGTCGACAATCTTCAGATGATTCATTTTCAGGAAGTAATGACTGTCTGTTAACTTAAAATATTCTACATCACTGTGTTCTGCTTACACATAACAACATGGAAAAGGCTAACGGATGACGGACTATGGATCACGGTCAAAAAGCTGTGTGACTCCATACCACACACATGTCTAAATCTAATTAACTCTCTAACATGCGCAGGCCCATTTGGTGGGTGAATAATTCTGCATGCGCAAAACAGGAAAACACGGTAGCCAATAGAAACCCAGCTTTTACCTACATTTAAATATATTATCTTCAGTTCACTTCAACTGTCCTATAAGCAATCTAAATCATTGCAAAAATAAACAATAATAGTACTAAATTATTTTTCTTATGTTTTGGCTCTTACATTTCCAGCCCCTAATTGGAAGGCATGAAGACTGACAATTACTCATTAACCACTATAGAGCCAACTAAATCTTCAAACATTAGGCATTACCTATCATTTCAAGCAAATATCACAACATATACAGAATATAACATGTACAATATTCACATTTCCTCTTTTTTTTCCTTTTACATGGTTTTTACATATTCAAACTGAAGTGTCCATCTCACATATAAGGCACAGTTTGTCAACAGGTCTTTCTAAGGTGTTCGTCTTTGTCTTGATGAGAACACGTCGCACAAGTCCCTTGGCATCAGGCATGACCTGAATGACTCGTCCCAACACCCATGAACTCCGTGGTGCCGAGTCGTCGATGATCATGACAATGTCCCCAGTGGTCAAGTTCTTCTTAATCTGAGTCCACTTCTGCCACTCCTGAAGCATGGGCAGGTACTCACGCACCCAACGCTTCCAAAACAAGTCAGCAAGATATTGCACTTGCTTCCATCGTCGGCGGGCGTATGAATCCTCTTTCTTCGATAGTCCAGGAGGCAGAATTGGCTGTTTCTTCATCAGTAGCAAGTGGTTAGGAGTCAAAGCTTCAAGATCCATCGGATCATCTGTTGTTGTTGTCAGTGGTCTGTTGTTCAGTATTGACTCCACCTCGCACATCAGTGTATGCAAGCACTCATCACTGATTGTTTGCTCTTTCAGCACAGATCTAAGAACTTTCCTAACAGATCTGATCTGTCTTTCCCAGATCCCTCCAAAGTGTGAGCCAGTGGGTGGATTGAATACCCACTGAATTCCTCTTTGCATGAGAGAATCTGTAATCTTTGACTGGTTCCACTGTTGGATGGCTTCACGCAGCTCACGCTCAGTAGCAACCAGGTTGGTACCGTTATCCGATCGCATCACAGCTACTTGTCCTCTTCTGCACACAAAGCGTCTGACTGCATTTATGCAAGAATCAGTGTCCAGTGTGTGCGCAATTTCAATGTGCACTGCTCTTGTCGTGAGACAGGTGAACAGCACACCATATCTTTTCACAGTGCTGCGACCTTGTTTCACGTCAAAAGGTCCGAAATAATCAACCCCAACGTTCGTAAAGGGAGGTTTGTCTGGTAGAAGTCTGTCTTTGGGTAAGTCAGCCATTTGTTGTTCTAGAGGTTTGCCCTTGACTTTCCTGCAGATCACACACCTTGACAGAAACTTCCTTACCACGGAGTTAGCTGAGGGGATCCAGTATCTCTGGCGCAGTTGTGCGAGCATGTGAAGTCTTCCACAATGTCTAATTTTCTCATGAGTGTCTTGCAAGATCAATGTGGTGATATGCAAGTCCTTTGGGATAATGACAGGATGCTTCATATGCTCCGGCATTGCAGCAGCAGAGAGACGGCCTCCAACCCTTAGCACTCCATCCTGCATTACAGGATTAAGCTTCATTAAGTGACTGGTTTTCCTCACGTGATGGCTTTTCTTCAGCATGGAGATTTCTTCCTGAAACCTTTGGCCCTGGCTGAACTTGATGATTTCAATTTCTGCTTTCATCATGTCTTCTACTGTGAGACCAGTTCTTGTCTTTGCTGAATGTTCATCTTGTCTGTTCTGTTTGAATGTTGTGTCTTTTCCATTGTGATTTCTCTGTGACTGTTCTTTCTTTCTCCTACAGCGTTGCAGAAGAAGATCTTTGAGTTTGAGAATCCACGCCACAGCCTTTTTCAACCGGTACCAGCTGGAGTAGTGGTTGATCAACTTGTCGACAGCATTCACTTCTTCGGATGTGTGCATGAAATGTACTGCAGCTGTGATTCTCATCTCAATGTCATCTTCTTCAACATTTGTTTCGTCAGGTCTTCTTGGCCAGTTGCTTTCTGGTTCTTTCAGGAACGCTGGACCATGTAACCAGCTCAGATTCTTCATGAACTTGGTTGGCATAAGCCCCCTTGATGCACAGTCGGCAGGATTAGTTGTTGTGTTAACATATTTCCATTGCTGTGGCTTGGTTGACTCTCTGATGATGGAGATGCGGTTGGCAACAAATGTTTTGAAGCGTATCTTTTCGTTCTCAATGTATTTCAACACAGTTGTGCTGTCAGTCCAGAACATTGAGTCAAGCAACTCCATCTGTATCTCTTTTCTTAACATCTTGTCTGTGTTCACAGCAACCACTGCTGCAGTCAATTCTATGCGTGGAATTGTGGTCTGCTTCAGTGGGGCCACGCATGCTTTCCCCATCATGAATGCACAGTGAACACTTCCAGTTTTACTCGTCAATCTCAGGTAAGAGACTGTTCCGTATCCAATTTCGCTTCCATCAGAAAAGTGATGGAGCTGCGCAGTTGCAACAGGTCCAAAATCTGATGGTCTCATGCATCTGGGTAAAACTACGTCTGACAGTTGGTGTAAGTCTTGTAACCAGATTATCCACTTTCGACCCAGTTGTTGCTGGAATCTGGAAGCTGGAATCTCATTGTCCCAAGCAAGTCCTTCTTTGCACAGCTGCTGCAAGAGCATCTTTGCGGGAAGAATTGCTGGTGCAAGGAATCCCAGCGGATCATAGATTGAGCTTGTGACGGAGAGAATTCCTCGTCTTGTGATTGGTTTGTCTTTAACGTTGATCTTGAACTTGAACGAGTCCAATTCTGTGCACCATAGCACACCTAAAGCCCTTTCCATGGGTAGCACATCATGGGTCAAGTCCAAGTCCAAGTCTCTGATATCCTTGGCTCTCTCACAGTCTGGAACAGAGGCAAGCAAGGCACGGTTGTTGCTCGTCCATTTTGTCAGATGAAATCCTCCACTAGCACACAATGCTGTGAGGTCTCTGCACAACTCAACTGCTTGAGCTTCACTCGCAACTGATGTCAAACAGTCGTCGAAGTAAAAATTCTTCAGGACTGTGTTCACAGTCTCAGGTGCAGCCTTACAGCGGTTCTCCTCTGCTGTTCTTCGAAGTGCGTAATTTGCACAACTAGGAGATGATGTCGCACCGAAGATGTGAACAACCATCTTGTATTCAGCAATGTCTTGACTAACGTTTCCTCCTGGCCACCACAGGAATCGCAGTAGGTCAGTGTCGTCCTCAGGAACCCTCACTTGATAATACATCGCTTCTACATCAGCAATCATAGCGACAGGTTCTTGTCTGAAACGCGTCAATACTCCCACAAGCGAGTTCGTCAAGTCTGGTCCTTGTAGAAGCTCACTGTTTAGTGAGACTCCTTGGTAGCTAGCAGCGCAGTCAAACACTACGCGGAGCTTCTTCTTTTGAGGATGGTATACCCCGTGGTGGGGAATATACCACACTTTTCCATCGTGACGGCTCAACAGTGTCAATGGAACTTCAGCTGCATATCCTTTGTTCAACATGTCATTCATAAATGAAGTGTATTCTTCATGGAACGCCGGATTCCTCTTCAATTTGTTCTTAAGGCTTAGTGCACGCTGCAACACAGCACTTCGGCTGTTTGGCATTTGGACACTTGACTTCTTCATCGGAAGACCTATGCAGTAATGTCCATCAACATGATTTGCAGAACTTGACACAGACTGCATGAAGCAGTGATCCTCTTGTGACATTTCTGACTTGTCATCACAGTTGCGTTCAGGAAAGTCATGATTATATTGTTGTATGAGCAGTTGTTCCACGCTGTCAATGACAATCCGGTTAACAACACCACATTGTTGTGTGTCGTCATCTGTGTTCATGCCATTCCCTCTGAGTGGTCCATTCAAAATCCATCCAAGTGCTATCTTTACAGCATATGGTCCACTCTCCTGGCTGGGGATCACTTTCCATGGCTCCAAGATGTTGTATTCTTTAGTTCCAATGAGAAGTTCCACTTTTGCATCAATGTGAGGCAATCTTACTTCACTGAGGTATGGCCACTTGTCAACCTCCTTCTGTAGTGGTATGTTCTCTCTGGACACAGGAATGCTTTTCTGTGTGAACACTTTGGATAACGCCATAAAGTTGTCTTCTTCTAGGTTGCTGAGTTCCAGGTCAGTCAGGATGTAACTCTCTACCCGTCTTGTGGAATTGATGGTGCTCAGCATGAGCTCAGTCCGTCTGCCTTGAACATTCAACTGTCTTGCTAGAACTTCAGTACAGAATGTCGCAGAGCTGCCAGGATCCATGAAAGCGTAGGCCTCCACGGCTTTGGCACTCCTTCTGGACTTGACTCTAACAGGAACAATGGCAAGCACGCAACTGTCTCCAGCCCCAGTACAGGCACTTGTCTCTTGAGGGAGAGCTGCTGTTGTACTGGCTGTAACACTCTTGCTGACCTCAGTATCAGAAGTCTTCTCCTTTGCACTTTTGTCTTGGCTTGAGAAGTGTAGCATACTTGGATGCTTCAGAGAACACATCTCACAAGACATCTTCTTTTTACATTCTCTACTCAGGTGGCCCTTTACCAGGCAACCAAAGCAAAGTCCCATTTTCTTTAAGAACTCTACTCTGTCCTTGTGTGGCTTCGCTCTGATTTTGTGACACTCTTGCAGTGCATGATTCTTGTCACAAAACATGCACGGTCTTGTAAATGCACCGTTGAATGACACATCCCTCTTTGATTTTGACTGCTCATTTTGATCATCATTATTTTCTTTAACTTGTTCAACTTGTGTAGCATAGCTACTTCCTTGCTTCCCTTCATTTTTTATCTTATTTCCATGTTGAACCTTTTTTGTAGTCTTCTTTTCATTTGCAGATGATTCAAGATCTCCAAAGAGTGGGTCAGACATGATCTTCGCTTGTCGCTCCACAAAGTACACCAGCTCTGTGAACCTGGCTCTTCTCTTTCGCTGCTCCTGAATCTCATAAGCACGAACTCTCCATCGCTCTCTCATTCTGAATGGTAATTTTGTGATGATGGCTCTCATTGTTGTGGGATTATCCATCTCTTCCATATAATCTATGTCTTCCATGGCATTACGACAGCTCACAAGGAACACTGAGAATGCACTTAGAGCCTTTTCATCTTCAGCTTTTATTTGAGGCCACTTAGATGCCTTTTCGATCAATGCAGTAGCAACCTTCAGCTCATTTCCATATTTCTCTTGAAGCAGACCCAAAGCCTTCGCATAGCCACGATGTTCAGGCATATGCTGGCAGCTCCTCACAAGATCACGAGGTTCACCTTTGGTGTACTGCTCCAAGAAGTAAAGTTTGTCTGCATTGCTGTCTGCTCTTGCATCAATGGCATGGATAAAAGCTCTCATGAAGGACCTGTACTCCAGTGGGTCTCCCTGGAACACTGGCACATCTCTACGTGGTAAGCGAAACAGTTGTTGGTTCTTTGCTAGCAGCTCTGTAATGTCTGTCTGTCTTTGCATCATCCGATACATCTCTCTTGCATCTCTTCCATCATCAGGTTGTGACGTGGCTCTAGCTTGACCAGACTGCCACGGAGCTTCCCTCTGCTTACCTGTGGCTCCAGTAGATGCAGATGGGTCAAAATCCCTAGCTCCATAAATCATAGAGGGTTTCAACTTGGAGGATGGAAAACGCTGTGTGTTATCATATCCACCATCTTGTTCTTGTTCAAAGAAGTTATTAAATGACTTTGTAGGCTTGTATGCACCTGCTTGAGACTGTCGGTCTTCACTTTCGTCATAAACTTTCATTTTTGCAGTAGAAACTGCAAGAGCTGTTTCAATTTGCAATCTTTCCTTTGCAGCTTTAATTTCAGCTTCTTTCAACTCTAATACCTGTTTTTCTCTCAACGCTGCTGCCTGCGCTACCAGAGCAGCTCTGTTGGCTTCCTCTCTAATACGAGCTGATGAAGCATTTGATCGTTTTGACATCCCAGATGCACTGTCCAGTGGTGTTATCTCCTCATCACATGCTTTTGCTTCAATCCACTTGTTAATTTTAGTCATGAACTCTAAGCACTGATTTGACTTTGGCTGAAACCATAACTCTTGGTCAGCATTTTTATCTTCGTCCGTTAGATACAGCAGCATTGAAGTATTGTATTCTTTAAACTCTTCATACAGTTTCTTGTATGCTTTAATTTCCTTTCTAACAACATCAGTTAAATTAGGCAGGTTTTCATTGCCCAGAAGCCGCTCAATTTCGTTTGCTTTTGCTGTCATTTGTCCTAATTTACCTTTTCTTGCATTTATGAATTTATGTACTTTGCTCTCTGCACCTTTAGCAGTCAACGCCCTCTGTTGGTCGTGGCCAGTATTCATACCCTCAACGTCAATTTCGTCCGTCATTGTTCAACGAGGTTCCACAAAGTTCCAGCTAAATTCACTCACAAAGCCTCCTTTCAGTTGAGGACAAATCTTCGGTTTTGACAGCATAAACAGTTACAATTCCATCCAATAAACGAACTTCTTCACATTCAATCTTGTTTCATAAGCACTTCACTTGGCACATTGTAGCATGGTCAATCCATTCGTAATTAACCGACGAGCTGATGCTAAACTGCAAGACTTCGTCATCCACTTAGCTTCTTTGCTAGCTCCAATGTCTCGTATTGCTGAGTCATCCACTTAACTTGCCAACTCCAAAGCTTCCACATAGGCTCTTGACAGTTCTTAGTCAAGCTTTTTGACTTAAATGTAGTGGCAAATTTCGTTTTTAGTAATTCTTTACAGTTATTGTAGCCTACCACTTCTGCATGTGTGCAATTAAAGTTTTTCTGACTCGTATCCATATGTCCTTTCCAACATTATTCACCTAATTTATGTTTACTCACGACACAGTTCACCGTTGATGTTGCTGTTTATTTAGTCGACAATCTTCAGATGATTCATTTTCAGGAAGTAATGACTGTTAACTTAAAATATTCTACATCACTGTGTTCTGCTTACACATAACAACATGGAAAAGGCTAACGGATGACGGACTATGGATCACGGTCAAAAAGCTGTGTGACTCCATACCACACACATGTCTAAATCTAATTAACTCTCTAACATGCGCAGGCCCATTTGGTGGGTGAATAATTCTGCATGCGCAAAACAGGAAAACACGGTAGCCAATAGAAACCCAGCTTTTACCTACATTTAAATATATTATCTTCAGTTCACTTCAACTGTCCTATAAGCAATCTAAATCATTGCAAAAATAAACAATAATAGTACTAAATTATTTTTCTTATGTTTTGGCTCTTACAGTTGTGTCAAATGTTAAATGAATTGATGTACGCTTGATAACTGATGATTTCCCACCTGCTGATGATCTCTGCTTCATCACCTTCATCTTCCTCTTCTTCCGTACAGTCAAAATATCATGCCTGATTTCAAAGTAAACACATACTTTTCTGCAATAAAAAAACAGGGATAAATCTCTACTACAAAAAAAAAAAAAAATGTTTTGCACTTTAGAAAAACACTGATGAACACAACATTTACTTTATGGTCACTCACTCCATTGATCAACCTTTACAAACTAATTTCCCCATTTCTAAATATGCAATTACATATTTAGAATTTTCATTT
The DNA here is from genome assembly GCF_963854185.1 of Sardina pilchardus. Classification (NCBI taxonomy): domain Eukaryota; kingdom Metazoa; phylum Chordata; class Actinopteri; order Clupeiformes; family Clupeidae; genus Sardina; species Sardina pilchardus. The sequence goes on along the minus strand of NC_085000.1, from coordinate 12,929,612 downwards.
CATAAAAAATCTCCTCATGACCAAAATGTACATATTCTCACCTCAGGACTATGGTGTCCCTGTGTGTTTTGTATGTGGCTTGCTTTGCTCGTATTCACAAAACCTTTGTTCTTTCCAAAATGAAAGTTTTAAACTAAGAGTGTTTCCTTAAAACCAATCAACAAAGCTGCACAACAAAGAGCAACTTTCAGTAAGGATTCTCTCATTGCCTGCATCAAGACAGACTTAAGACCTGTTCTCAGATGCTTTTTGCTACTGTAATTGCACTGAGTTCTGCATCTACAGTATATTTTAATTATTCCACCTTGAGTCATTTTGTTTTCTTGTTAATTATTCTTTATTTTTAAATTATTTCACCTTGATTTACTGTATGCTTCCTTTTTGTGTTTTAATATGATCTCTTTCTCATTACTATTTGTCCATCTATGCTTTTATCTGCTATTACTGTTTTGTGTAAAACACATTGAATGACCTCTGTGTATGAAATGCGCTATATAAATTAACTTGACTTGACTTGACCTGACAAGATGGTCTCAGACTGTTTTTGGATCACTGATTCTCTTTGCATCTAATTCATTTTGAACTAAACTGTGTTTCACTCGGTATGAAGACCTGAGTCTGAAACACAGTTCAGTTCAGATGTAGAAAGAGAGAGAGAGAGAGAGAGAGAGAGAGAGAGAGAGAGAGAGAGAGAGAGAGAGAGAGAGAGAGAGAGAGAGAGAGAGAGAGAAAGGTCATGAATCAGGTTATTTAACAGTATGTTGACGTACTTGATTCTTGGAGAGCGCTGATCTTCAGTCCCAGGGGGTTAGTGCTGTTGTGGTGTTCTGCAGGAAGACCAATATTAACATCAGTCTGTGATCAGAAAACAGACCAAAGCCCCAACATGTCTGTGCTTCTGTCAGCCCTGTCTGATCAGATAACAGACCAAAGCCCCAACATGTCTGTGCTTCTGGCAGCCCTGTCTGTGATCAGATAACAGACCAAAGCCCCAACATGTCTGTGCTTCTGGCAGCCCTGTCTGTGATTACTGTGTATTATTGTGTATCTGCATGAATCATGTGCACTAATACTGTATATCAATATGCAATGCATATTCCCAGATATGACAGGTATGGCAGTTTAGAAATGAAATGTTGAAACCAAAGATCATAGAGCGCTCTGCTCTAGAATCTTTGGTTGAAACTGCTCTTGGGAGAGTTCTGAATTAAGGTAATGTCTGAGGCAGTGGCCATAAGCGTTTCTATTATACCCATTTGGAAAGATAATACACCGTCTCTGGTTGCCTATGGCAATGGGGACCCTGGCTGCTCAGGCCGCTCCGTCTGACTTGTTTTTGTTTGGATTTAGCCTACTATTTTATTCCCAATTACTTATTATTACTTACCCTACTATTTTATTCCCAATAACTTATTATTGTACTGTAAATTCGTTTAGTTTAGCTTTTATTTGTTTCAATTGTTTATGTTCAATACTGTATGGTCACAAAATGTAATGCACCATAAAACAATTATCGTTGTTCATTTTAGAAACCTTATCAATGGCAACATTTCACATTAATGAATCCCTATCCCTCGGTGTGCTTGTTTTTTGAGTTGCAAGGGAAGAACACAAATGCTTCAGGCTTCTTCTATTCTACCTCCTGTGTTGGACTGGCCAGGCCATAGATATATACATACTGTATATCTATGCAGGGCCAGGCTCTGTCCTGCTTGTTTGCGCCTGTTCTCTATCCTTAAACACCACTAATAACAGGAGTCTGAGTCTGAGGAAGACGCAGTGCGTCGAAACGTCAGTCGTTTTGTGCACCACAATAAAATTAAGTTACGTAATCTGAGTGCACCGGTCATCTCTGGGTCTAGTTGTCATGCCAGTTTCATGCTGTAAAGTTCAACCTGAAACGAGATCAACGTTTTGTTGCAAAGTTTACTGCAGTTTTAGGCAGTTGGATGTGGACATGTGGTTGTGTAGATGTCAACTCTGCCACTGCTAGTAGCCTACCTATAGTAGAGATGATGTTCCCCCTCTCCTTACCAAGCTTCCTGGTCAGTGTGTGTGAGAGAGAGGGAGAGAGAGAAAGTGTGTGTGTGTGTGTGTGTGTGTGTGTGTGTTTGTGTGTGTGTGTGTGTGAGAAAGTATGAGAGAGAGAGAGAGAGAGGGAAAGTCTTCTCTTTCACTGCTCTGTCTGTGTCCTGTAGAGGAGTAGAAGCCCTGCCCATCCCTTCCAAAAAAGACCCCTGAAATGTGTCTCTCTCTTTTTCGCAGGATGAGTTAAATGGCTGAGTCTTCAATAATGTGTGGTCACAAGACCAATTTCTTCTATGGTTCCCTAGAAATAGGGGGTGGCACAACTTCACCCCACTCTCCCCTTCCCATAGGAAAGTAGGCTATAGCCTATTTGCAAACTTTTACTCAGATTGAGCTTAGTATGGTCATAGCCAGGTTAGGCCTACCCAAGGGTGACATTATCTGCACATCTGAAAATGTGCACATTAGCCTATCTGAAAATCAGTCTAGTCTAGCTAGGCCAGATTGAGATTTGGACAAACCCAGTCATATTATAGCCCATACAGTAGAAACCTTAATCAAGAGATTGAAACATTTCTAAAACTTAATATTGATCACGATAGGCCCATATGGCAAATTATCTCAAAATTGAGGGGAAAGGAAATCATGATAAAGCTCCACCACCCAGTGTAGGTGTATTGCATACGAAGTCATACTGTAGAGGGACGCAGTGTTATCAACAGAAGCTACGTGCAATAGAAAAATGAAAACATTACACGACTTCAATAGTAGGCTGTTAAATGTTCGAGTCAATCAAAAACAACGGAACTTACGATGGCTGCAACATTTTGAGTAGCTCCTACAACAACAGAAAGTCAAAATGGAAGTAAGTGTGACCTGTAGCGTCGCGTCGGCACCATTGGCAGGGCAAGGCTATTTTTAGGGGTGCTCAAGCAACCCCTGAAAAGTAATTTGATGAATGACGACAGGCTCAGTTGTAGTTTAAAGTCAACACGACGCTGAATTTAGGACTAGATTCAGAGTGCGGTGGAGTCAAGTTTCGATTCCACCTTAAATATTGCAATGTTCTACCGCCAGGGGTCAGTGTTGACTGCATTTCCGCGATGACACGGTCATTCGCCTGCCAAGCGAAGAGGCACTCATCACAGACTTATACCGTCTCTGTTTTTTTTTTGTTGTTGTTGAAACCATTGTCGACTCTTTTGATACATTATATATTATGTCTTCTATCAAATAAATCAGCATTTATTTATTTTTCAAGTCAGATTAGACGTTTTTCTGAAATTGGTCGCTATCAGTCAAAACTCAGGAAATTCCACAAGCCTACATCTGGATACTAGACTCTCCCCTTTTTCATAATGACACCCCCCATGACCAATCATTTCAAAATCCATGGGCTACTTTACAGATGAAAGTATTTCAGCACTAAATTTGGTTCCAAAGCACTCAACCCTCATTTGGACACATATGGATAATACAGTCTCCTCTTTCATATGACACCCCCCATGACCAATCCCATCGTAGAAAAATCTGCTCTACCTGCCTCTCCTGCTCAGCCCTGGCTGGGCCCTGCACTGCTGGAGTCCTCCTGCCTGAGTTTGCCCAGTTTTCTTTTGTCAACAAGTTGGATAAAAATGAATAGTCCCTGTCCTTTAGCCCAGTGGTGTCCATGATTTCCAAAAATAATTGAACATTTTAATTTGGTCTAACCACAAGACCCTATTCCACTTTACCTCAGTCCATTTTAAATGAGGTCAGGCTCAGATAAGACAGTGGCATTTCGTCTACATGCAATTTCTTCTGTTGCATGGTAAAGTTCACACTAACATTTTTAACTGAGTATCAATCTATGCTCATAGACAAAGGTTATCGGAAGTTTTCCTGAGCCCATATGATTCTCTTAACAGAAACAGGTTTTTAATTCAGTGCCATCTGAGATCCAAAGGACCAGGGCCATCCAATATTGTTTCATATTACGTATAGCCTGTGTGTTTGTGTGTGTATGGGTGCGTTTCTGTGTGCCCGTGTGTGTGTTTGCATGTGTGTGTGTGTGTATGTGCATGTCCTGTGTGTATTCTGTGTGTGTTCTCTTTCTTTCTCTCTCTCTCTCTCTCTGTGTGTTCTGTGTTATCTGTGTGTATTCTGTGTGTGCTCTCTCTTTCTCTCTCTCCCTCTCTCTCTCTCTGGGTGTATCTGTGTGTGTGCCTGTGTGTGTGTGTGTGTGTGTGTGTGTGTGTGTGTGTATATGTGTGAGTGTGTGCCTGCGTGTGTGTGTGTGTGTGTGTGTGATCTGATATTGGAGTGACAGTGAGGGCAGAGAACACAGTGAACATATACACATAGACACATAAAACACACACACAAGCAGACACACACACACACACACACACACTCATAGACAGAGAAGCACTCATGCACAAAAGCAAGCGCACACATGCACACACTCATTTACATACATAAAAGTTGCAATAGGGGATGGAGTAGGCGATGGAAACAAAAGCGTGATTGATGTTTGCGGAGAGAATGTGCAGGACTGAGCGGCGGTCATATTGTGTATCGCTTTGCGGTACATCTAGTTAATTTACAGATCTTATTAAGAACAATGATCTTATGAACTTGTAGAAGGGTTGTCACTTGCGCTCTAGCCCCATCGGTGCTCACAGTCCAGGACCACAGGATAAGCAAAGCTGTCTGGGCTACTTCTAAGAGACTAACCCAGAGATGACTGGAGCACTCGGATTAAATAAACTTTTATATTATGGTGCGCAAACGACTAACGTTTCGACACACTGCATCTTCTTCAGATGATGTGAATGATCTTATGAAGTTGTGTTAAGCATAAGGGAAGACACAGACTGCAAGCAAAACTGAATTTATGTCTTTATTTCTACATGTAGAATAGATCTATAAACAATGAAATGATCCAATCTGGATGACTGTTTAGTTCTTGGCCATCACCTGAAATAGAGGACATGCGTATGGTTATTGACTCCTAACATGTGTGTGTGGGTAATGACAGAACACATCTGTAGTGGTGATTGTAAAAACATTAGGCATAGTCACAGTTCATGACAGTGTGTGTGTATGTATGTGTGTGTGTGTGTGTGTGTGTGTGTGTGTGTGCGGGCGCGTGTGTGTGTGTGTGTGTGTGTGTGTGCGGGCGTGTGTGTGTGTGTGTGCATGTATATCCGTGTGTGTGTGTGTGTGTGTGTGTGTGTGTGTGTGTGTGTGTGCGGGCGTGTGTGTGTGTGTGTGTGTGTGTGCGTGCATGTATATCCGTGTGTGTGTGTGTGTGTGTGTGTGTGTTTGAGTCAGTGTGTGTGTGTGTGTATGTGTGTGCGTGTATCCATGTGTGTGTGTGTGTGTACTAACGTCGCTGATCCAGGCGCTGTAGGCACTGACGCGGGTGAAGACGGAGGGCTTCTTGGCGTAGTTGCAGCCCATGCTGGAGCCGAAGCTGACCACGCCGTGCACCTCCCATGAGCCATCAGCAGCCTGGCAGTTCAGGGGGCCGCCAGAGTCACCCTGCAACAACAAGCATTCTCATTGGACCACATGCAGTCACCCTGCAACAACAAGCATTCTCATTGGACCACTAGCAGTCACCCTGCAACAACAAGCATTCTCATTGGACCACATGCAGTCACCCTGCAACAACAAGCATTCTCATTGAACCACATGCAGTCACCCTGCAGCAACAAGCATTCTCATTGGACCACTAGCAGTCACCCTGCAACAACGATTTTTTTTTAAGGGGACATTAAGGGGTGCGCGAAATGAAGAAGGCAATGGAGGATCTACAGTAGCCTATTAAATTATAATGTTATAATCCTACATTGTATTTTTTACAAGGAACACAAGATAGCCTACTTATAGGAAGAGCACTATTGAGAGAAAAATTAGGCTTATCTGACTACAGCTGTTACAACTACCCATACGCTTATACTATCCAGAGACACACTACAGTGTACTACCAGTGGATGACAAGTAGTCCGTGAGCCAGGGCCTCAAATTATGGAAACCGTTACCGAAAAGGTGGCAAAGGCTACCATACCTTTTCTGAAAGCCTGGAATCTCAGCTTTTCAATGATGTATGATGGCCATCTGACAAGAGTAGCTGTTTTGAGTTATGACACATAATGTAAACTAAGGTTAAAGAAATAATGTGTAGAAATCAAGCAGAACACTGGAATATTTTATTTTGTTATGTTTGGTATCATTTTAAAGGGGAGAGTCTGAGCTTTCATTTAAATCCTTTTGTGAACATTTTGGATAAGTACAGCCAACCCTGGAGCTCTTCAAACCTTTAATCACACACATTTCCCTACCATTTCCCTGCAATTTTTGTCTTTTAATCCTGTGGCACCTGGGAGCATCAGAGAAACAAAATCCAAACACTGAAATACTGGCATGACCCTAAGGATTCAGGAAATGTATCATTTACCCATATTATCTGATTTGGAGGGGGTGATTTACAGTCTTGTATCAGAGATGGCGTTTTTTCAAAGACATAAACAGTAGTGTACTATTACCCTTGGCTAATTTGTTGATAAGTCGAGTTGAAAGTCTGAGGTAAATATATTTTAGATAATAATTATTGATACAGATCATGTTGAAAAAGTTGTTATTCAGCATTCTCAGCATTTTTAGATAGTTAAAAAGGTCCTTAATACATATCCACCACATATCATTTATATCAGGTCCCCACTTTCTTTGAATTTACATAAAAAAATGAATGCCTTGTTCTCAGGCAAGAAAATACACGTATACACAGGCTGCGATACTGTAAGTGCATTTGCAAGCCATGGTAAAGTGTCAGCCCTAAAACTTTTTCAGAAGAATGAAAACTTCTGTGAGACCTTTCAGAAGGTTGGGGCAGACTGGGCAATGACACCTGAGTTGTATGCAGCCTTAAAGGAGTTCACATGTCAAATGTACAGCTCCAATTCCAGAATCACCAACATCAATGAAATGAAGTATGCACTTTTTTTGTGCAAAGAAAGGCGTAGAATCCTGGCAGTTAACTCCATGCTCGGATTCTCTCAGGAAGCACGGTCTCAGAGCTAACTATCAAGGTACTATCTGGAGAAGATGCCTCGAGAACAACCCTGAAGTTCCTTCCCCAGTTGAGCATGGATGGTCTAGACTGGACCAAGATGGTGACTTACAGCTCTCCATAGACTGGTTCAATGTCTCCATTGGTCCACAAGCAGTACTTGAGTTTCTGTCCTGCTCATGCAAGAGGGACTGTGTCACTCCTCATGTCAGTGTGTTGCACTGTATAACAACTTTTTCAAAATGATCTGTATCAATAATTATTATTTCAAATATATTTACCTCAGACTTTCAACTCGACATATCAACAAATTAACCTTAAGGGTAATAGTACACTGTTTATGTCTTTGAAAAAACGCCATGTCTGATATAAGATGGAAAATCATCCCCTCCAAATCAGATAATATGGGTAAATGATACATTTTCTGAATCCATAGGGTCATGCCAGTATTTCAGTGTTTGAATTTTGTTTCTCTGATGCTCCCAGGTGCCACAGGATTAAAAGACAAATGATGGCAGGGAAATGGCAGGAAAATGTGTGTGATTAAAGGTTTGAAGAGCTCCTGGGTTGGCTGTACTTATCCAAAATGTTCACAAAAGGATTTAAATGAAAGCTCAGAGTCTCCCCTTTAAAATGATACCAAACATAACAAAATAAAATATTTCAGTGTTCTGCTTGATTTATACGCATTATTTCTTCAACCTTAGTTTACATTATGCATCATAACTCAAAACAGCTACTTTTGTCAGATGGCCATCATACATCATTGAAAAGCTGAGATCCCAGGCTTTCAGAAAAGGTATGGTAGCCTTTGCCACTTTTTCGGTAACGACCAACCCCTCTGGCTCACGGACTAAAGGAGTCTGAGTAGATATAGCATATCCTACTGTAGGTCTAAATCAAAACAAACAATTTTCCTTTTCGAAGTTGAACTTTTAAGCCTAGCCTACTCATCTGCTCCTCTCAGAATGTGTGTAGACAAACACATAGTCCTACCAACGATTCATATCAAGCATCTGCCATGGCTATATGACAAACAGGGGTCTGAATACAACCTCTGATATGAAAAATAAATTATTTTGAAGTGGGGGAAATGGAAATGAAAAAATGCAGAAATGTGATGTTATTTCAAAAAGGATTTCTCGTGATTACCGCTAATTATACAGATACATTCTATACGCCATTGGAATCAGTAGGATCTCCTGTTTATTTTGATATGCAGTTTGCCATAGGGCAGTAACGAAATCATGAGATATTTCACAGAGAAGAATTGGTATGGCGCAGAACTGCATGTGACAGTCATTTTTGTATGTAACTGTAATTTTCAACGCTAAGTATCTCGCGAACCGCTCACTATAGAAACTAGTGGCTAGTGCCACTGTAAAGGTCAGGTTACGTAGTTTCATATGATATGCCTGTTATTTCTATGCGAAAATATCTCGCAGCAATATGACCGAAAAGAATGTGTGCGGCCGCGGCTGCATGGTGCGTCTCTCGGAGAAGGCAGAGAGAGTCGGCCGGCGGCGCGATGGTAATAATCTTCTCGCGGCCCGGTACCCATAGATTGAGAAACAAACACTGGGCTAGCCCATGTAGAAACGTGTAGCCAGTGTTGTATTGTGATGCCAATCGATAGCTTGCTTAGCCTACTACTAGTGGTGCTCAACATTTAGCACCAGGCAAATGCTGGTTGATTTTGAAAGTGGCTGATAGATTCAAGCATTAAAAATTTTACCCCGGGCTCGGCTCAAATTACCCCGGGCTGAAGCCCCGGTAAAATCGGCTGGTGACGCCACTGACCACGGGAGAGAATCAAGCTCTTTCTCAGACGAAATTTAGTTATATACAGTGGTGGTTTAGTTATTTCGGCAGCATTCAAATGGAGGCGTATGTGTGTGTGATAGAAAGTGGACTTCAATAAGCGCCTGCATGCTACCAACCACAGTATTGAAACGTAAGAGTGAAATCATTACAGTAAGAGCAGGTGACTCCCATTGATGAAATCGGATTGTTTCTTATTTAGCCTTGGACAAAAGTAGCTGTTAGATCACTGAATTAATTCGACAGTCACATCCACATTGGATATGTATGTAGGGGAGAGTGGGGGCAGTTGCACCACTTTTTACCTTTCCTTGTATATCTCAGAGACCGTTTTCAATAGAAACATAAAATTTGTATATGTTTAGCCCACATCTGTCACCTATCCATGCATAATTATGCAACATGTGTAAATATTATAATATTGAAATAAATTACATTTTAATTGAGAGAGTGAAACGTTGCAACCGTCCCCACCCAAGGGGACGGTTGCAACAGTCTTAAAAATGACAAAAATCACTCTTGATTATCATTTATTTTATCTTTTTGAAACCACAGTTTGACTTCTCAGTATTAATTGATGAATTAATTAAAGAAACAGACCTAACAAACACTCAGAACTGTTGTAACGCGCCATCTTGACTTTGAAGAGTGTAAAAAAAAAAACTTTTTAAAATTTTAATAATTACAGTTCATTTTGATAGCTCAGCATTAATTAATTAAAGAAATAGGCCTAACAAAACAGCCATCTTGACTTTATCAACATCAGACAGAAAGTTACTCACTGTCTGATTCACAGTTGTGGTATACATGAATGGACCTTGGGGACAGTTGCAACAAAACGTTGCAACCGTCCCCACAGGGACAGTCATTCTAAAACTAGCCATACAAGCTTAGCACATTAGCTTTGATACATGGTAGATATGCCTATTAAAAGCTAAGAAACTGCAGATTTAAATGATACAACTTAACAATACTTTCTGCAAACAGTTTTGACACTAGGAGAAAAATTCTGATCATAAAAAAATTTACTTTTTGACCTTGCTTTTTGGTTCTCCCAGAAGAGAAGTTCAAAACTGGCAGCAATCTTGCAGAAAGATGGAGGGTCCAACTAAGCATGTGTAAAATGAGTTTCATCACTCTAGCTTGTTTCTGATTGGAGAAATCTACAGTGTTGCAACTGCCACACGTTGCAACTGCCCCCACTCTCCCCTATAGTGCTTGTAAAGATCGTCACATTGCTTATTGCATATTTATAAGCCCTTTTTTTTTGCTGCGAGTCGGATTCCTCCGTAGCATCCCTCCACCTCCAATTCCTCCACCCCTAATTCCTCCATCCCTCCCCCTCGATTAGGCAGCCATTACAGTGTAATTTACAGTCGGCGTGCACGTGTGTAAGCCAACTTCACTCTTCCTCCGCAGAAAATTCCGAGCTCTCAGAGGTACGTGTAACAAGAGTTCCATTATTTATTTTCATTGTATCTACACGATAATGTTGCAGTTCGATTGTAACTATCGAATGCCGATTGTGTAACTTATTCCTCTCTCTTCTGTGAAAAATATTCTTCTTTCTTTTTTTTAATTTGTATACGTAATTCTGCACACACTAGACAGATGGACGCATCGAACATAAGGCTACCTTTGCATTATTTTAAAGTTTGGCCTATTACGTAGGTTATAGTAATAGACATAGGCTACTGTTACTGCGGGTGGAGCGGGGTGCCACTCGTGGGTAGCCTAACTGACAAGCCAAGACTTCGAGCTCAACTCTCTTGCAATTAGTGAGTGAAGCGAAACATGGCTAGGACATCCACCTTGGCTATGACCTAATAGTTTTGTGAAAAGTAGTTTTGTTTTTTCTCCTGTCTGCCCTAGGATGTCATCCTGATGATATACGGTATAATGCCTACGTAGGCCTTTACTCATCACAGTAATGTCCGTTCCTTCCCCTCTTTTTAGTCCATGGCTGTACCAGAGATCCATTGCGATGTATTCACGGAGACAACACCATCCGCAGTGTACCAGAAGTGCACCATAAGCAAAGTACCAGAATATCTTCTCAATGATCCTGATTGTGAACAGAACTGGTCTATCGTGGAGGTATTTGGAACAGTTTAATGAGCGTTTCTTACCCACAGTTTTTTTCCAATTGCTAAAATCTAGAGTGGGTTTTCTCAAAATTCACACACAAGCCATACACCCAAACTGCAAAATACCTCAATCTACCCAGCAAAATGAAGCATTGCAACCAAAACTACATATAGCTTTACCAAAGTCAAACTTTTGCACCACATGACACACGCTTTGCCATAATTAAACAGTTTAAATTGTAGAAAGTTCTTTATGTGCATAAATATTTACAGATACAGACGCATGCTGTTGAAACTTTTTTTTTTCACCAAACAAGTCAGTGCAACATATGCACAGCAAATATATTTACATTGGACTCTCCCTCTCCCTCTCATTCTCACCCTCCCTCTTCCTCTCTCTATGCAAAACATATAGCAATGCACACCTAGGCACACAAAAACTTTTAACTAACTATTTTTTAACCAACTATTTTTTGCTAGGGCAACACCACCAAAGTCATTGCTATGTACCCAGAAAATGAATTGGATAGCTGTGCTTACTCTGTTACGTGTGACAGCGTGGTTACGAAGGGCTTATACAATCTAACCTGGGGTATGAATTGTGGCAGATACCAGGCAAGTAGCTACACTCATTTTTGAATTTCATCTTGGCCTATTCATTATTAAATCTCTATAAGTCATCAATACACGTACATGTGATATTTGCTAACCTCAGGCCTATGACTTGTTGTTTCATTTCAGGGTGACTATTCAGCATCATATGGTAAGTTCTGAACGGGCACATGTATTGGACATAATAAACTTAAACTTAATGTGTTGCTCAGTAACCTCTTTTAGGCTTGCACAGTTGTCAGAGATATCTAAAGAGGATTGAAATGATGCCACCTCCCATCCTTAACATTGTTTCACTCCTATTCTTGCATATTTGTCACACTTAAATGCTTCAGATCATTCAACTAAATGTAATGTAAAACAGACAATGCGAGTAAGCATAAAATGCAGTTTTTAAATGATAATTTCATTTATTGAAGGTAATGAGTTATTCAAAACCTTTATCACCCATGTGAAAAAAGTAACTGCCCCCCTTTTCTAAACCTAATTGGTTACTTGACGGCAACAACAGCAAACAAATGTTTCAAACAAGTCGCTTATTACGTGTAAGCATGTTTAAGTAGTCAAAAACAAAAAGTTTTTATATGCATCATTTTTTGAGTGCCTCAGATCATTGAAAAGTCCTGACTGATAAATTGGTTGCCCTGAAGCTGTAAGGGTGGAGCTATAGTGGTTCAGTAGTTTTATTGAGTCCACTTCATATTGTGCTTATTAGAGGGTGAAGCATTTTGTTTTCTTTCATGTCGATTCAAGATTGTTTGTGTCGGCTATACAGGTTGGAAAGGCACACTGTTTCATTTTCCTATTTTGACAATCGTGTAGCCTATACTAATAAACACATTTCATTCGAAAAAGCAATCTGGTCAATAACAACTAAGTGCAACTACCGCTCTATTACTGTAACACATCCAAAAGGGCACTGCCCTTTTGCCTGTTTAGGCTAAGTGTTTTTCATCTTGCAACTGTCCCATGGATGCCATTTTTGCCCAATCTCTGTCTTAAGGTGGAATCATGAACACTCACCTTAACTGAGGCAAGCAAAGCCTGCAGTTCTTAAGATGTGTGTGTGTGTGTGTGTGTGTGTGTGTGTGTGTGTGTGTGTGTGTGTGTGTGTGTGTGTGTGACCTCTTGGATGAGTTGTTGATGCACTCTTGGTGGAATTGTGGTAGGCCAGCCACTCTTGGAAAGTTTTCTATAATGGCTCTCACCATGGTTCATTAGAGTCCCAGACTGAGATGTCAATGACTTTTATTGTCATCTGTTCTTGATTTTTTCATCATTATTTAAAAACAGCATTTTGTGTTTACTTATGTTATATTTGTTAAGTACACTGGATTGTCCTGCTTGACAAAACGTGCTATATAAATAAAGTTGCCTTGTGGTCTTTTCATAGTGTTTACTTCCTGATTGAAGCGGTATACATTAAGCATTGAGGTGTTTGACTAGGTGGCACATGTATTCGTCAATTAGCTCATGTGTGTAATTTTGAATGGCATTGTTTTGAAACTGCAAACATGTTACTTTATGTCAGATTTTTGTGTCTTATGGCAGAGAACCGTGTTCAGTGCATTCAAAAAGTGCCATTTTGAATTGCAAAATGTGTGTTAAAGGAGACGTTCGGTGTGAAATTGACCTTAGCTGTACTGAAAGATGTTGCTGAGTACTTAACATGTGTCCAATAGGCACCTTCGCTCACCCCCTAGTATTCCGAATTACACAGTTTTCAGCCGAGCTTGCAGTAGGCTTGCAGCTACCTGTTGGGCAAAACATAGCCTATGCAGCTAAATCGCTATTTTTAAACCATTAAAAAGGTTCCAAGTAACTCCACACTATTGGTAGACTTCTGAGGGTCCTGACATTTAAAACAAGATACTGAGAACTTTGGAAGTGCACAGGAAGTTTATTTTAAAAAGACGAAGGTACTTAGAAACGCTCCGCTGGCCGCCATATTGTAATGAAGTCGCGATACGAGCACGAACAGATTGCAAAAGTAATTCCATAGAAAATATACAGTTATACTGTCTGCATGAGCATGATGAGTACAGGGTGTCAACGAAGCTCAAAAAGTTTGCAATATGTTCCCCTGTCCTTCCTGTTCGTTCGTGCTCGTCAGTCGGCTTATCGCCGCCAAATTTTTATAATTTCTTCCTTAGGTCATTTCTGACCTGATTTTCATTGAAATCCGTCCATTACTTTTTGAGCTATCTTGCTAACAAACAGTCAGACAGACAAACAAACAAACCCAGATGAAAACATAACCTCCTTGGCGGAGGTAATAATGCATTTTGTGTGTGTTTGTATGTGTGTTTACTGTAGTGGTCCCCAGTGGAGCTGATGGAGGTGATGGCCAGAGTGATACCAGTCAGACACCAGGTTAGAGCTTGGCATCATCTCAAGTTCTGCTTTTCAAGGCTTTTCACTCAGGCCATGAAATATATCACCTTATCATAATATGACAAAAAAGAAATTAAAGGATTTCATTGTAACACACACTAATCAACTATTTATTTTTATGTTCTGTTTAAGTTTCAGTGATAATGATGTGTATCTTTATCCCATTGGTCATTCTGGTTCTGGTTGCTGTCCTTTCACTATATTTGTGAGTATAGTTTGTATTGAACTTGTGCACTTATTGAAATACCAGTGTTCATAGGAGTTGCCTCATTCAGTTTGAGTTTGTGAATCTAAGTTATTCCTGTGTTTGGTGATTTGTAAAGTAAATTAAGGACATAAATGGCTGCAGGTGTACCTCATATTTAACCTTGATTTACGTGTATTATTTCCATCTTAGAAAGTGCAAGAAACCTCAAAAGACTGAAGAGTATAGAAGGGTGAGTACCATTCTACACTCTGCTTGTGCTCTCCTTATCCAGAAACGTTCAGGCTAGTAACATGACATAGTAATATTGAAGCTTTACGTAAGACTGGGACAATTACAATAAAGATCACATCTTGAAAAAGGATTGTAAGGTGTCAATAGCAAAGTTTCACTTTGACAAAGATGTGAGTTGTTTATCTCTAAGTGCTATGTTTTATTTGACTTGTGTGTAGAGTTTTGACAAATTTAGTCAAATTCAACAAAAAGCATTTAAGGAATCAGCAAAAATTAGCAAAAAAAGGCTGTAATGGTTTGTTGAACTACTCATTGTGCCGGCTTAAGCCTGCTCTGCATATGGGAAACAAAATCACTTGGACCAAAACATGAATGAACGTCTTCTCATGAAGGTAATTCAGTACTGCTTTTTTTTCTTAATCTGTGGTCATATCGTGGAGTCATACGGCAGTAGTGGCCTTCTTAGGTGCACCCTTTAGCTCTAACATTTAACTGACGGAGCTTTTGCTCTCTTTCCCTCAGGCTGTAGTAGCAGCCACTCCCCAAGCTCCACCATTTCCAAAAGATGCCGGCCTCTGAACAAAATGGCGTCAGTACTGGGCTTACCACGTGCTTGACGTTCACTTCCATGTTTCTAGTGTCATGTCTACGTGTGCATCCCCTGCTTTTTGTCATTCGCCTCCATCCCTAAAATCCTTCAGAGCACAACATCATCAAGCAATTTGGATCATTTCCAAATCAATATCAAATCAACTGGTGCCTCCCATTCGACCCCCCTCCACACACACATTTTATATCTCAGAAAAAGTTATTGCTCCACATTTTGAGTACTTCTATGAGAATTTCACTTTAAAGCACACCTACCCAGACTAGGTTACCATTTCCTTTACACCAGTGCCATCTAGCGGACTAAAACTTTCTTTTTTTTTAAAATGTCAATTTGGCCTGAAGTTGATGTTGATGATGACTGTCTGTTCCTCCTGCCATTGTGTGTAGATATTATTGATCATATATTTTCACATTAGTGATTTCATACTATTACTTCACTCTGTTTTCATGAGAAATATTTGCAGCACAGCTCAATAGATGTTTTAAAAGGTGGTCAAATACTGTTTTTAACTTGCCTAGTCTTAACCATGAAATGTTAACCAGCTATGTTTGTCAGTTTGTCTATCTGGAATGTCTGAAAATGTTTTTGGATATGGATTTGTGTCTGTCAACTCTTGAATACTGGGGACTGATCACTTTCAGCACTTGTGTCACAACAACTCCCAATATTTGTCTAAATTAGAATAAATAAATCTCACATAACTGAGAAAAACCAAGGCTTGACCTACTGTAGCATGGATCTGTTTTCTAAATTATAGTACCCAATTCTGCACTTGGTAAATGTTGTGCTGTATACCGACTGGGAGATGAGGAGATGGTGCTATGAAGTCCTGAAAGCCTTGAAAATCAGAATTTTCCAATTGAAGCACCTGTCTGTTCTCCCTGTGTGTATTATTGAATCCTATGTGTGTGTGTGTGTGTTTGTGTGTGTGTGTGTGTGTGTGTGTGTGTGTGTGTGTGTGTGCGTGTGTAAGCCTCCTACCTGTTATCAGCACAGTTATCAGCTCCCAACATATTCATGTAATCCACAGTCAACAGGGAGAATTATTCCTGACAACATGACTAGCAGTTTCTGCGACCAACATCCCTTTTGAACTTACTAAACCAGTTTTACCAGTATTACCGTTCCACCCACTTTAGAACATCCTGTTTGTTGTTAGCAAACCACCCCACCCAGCCATAAAAATCCTTTACTTCAGCAGGTCAGTAAGCGAGTCCAAGAGAGAAACAAGAGTGAAACAATTGCTAGACTATTGTAGGAAGCAATGCTTTCCAATAGGAAGTGAAACAACGTACCGCAATATGTGATAAGCACACAAGGTTTGAGGACCCTCACTAGTGTGCTTACTGGTGTTCAGTTGTCTGTTCTCAGTTGTCAGTGGTCTGTTCTAAACCATGACATTTTGAGTTCTGGATGTACCTGAAAAATGTGGGTCTTAAATTTGATAGCTCAGGGAACAACAATGTGATCTTACTCAGTTCTACAGAGAGACAGGTTTACACAGACATGAAATCATGAGATGGTAAACAAATACAGTCTGTGTTAGCTAGCTTTGAGCAGTCCTTTCCTTTCTGTCATAGGTCATTACAATTTTGAAGACTGTGAAAGTAACATTGAGATACCAAAACATCAGAAAAGGTGAGCATGATTTGTGACTCCCTTGAGATATCCTTACCTGAAGCCACTCAGAGTAATAGACACCACCAGCAAGGTTGCCAACCGTCCCGTATTACGCGGGATTTCCCGAATTATGAGTAATATTGATTTGTCCCTTCAGGGACAGCTCCTGTCCGGTATTTCAAACACAGCCTTGTCAGCCCAAACTTGGGCCGCCAGCACCCCAACGAGGGCCGCAACGAACTTTCAGTTTTGCACCTGTGGGCCGCAAGGGCCGCGGGACTGCTCAGGGGTGTCCAAACTAATGCGGCACGCCAAGCATACATTCGTTTTATCATATAGATCTGGCCCGCCACGCACAAGTTATAATGGGCTGTTCGCTATTTCTTTTTTCCAGCAACGGCGTTGTGGTTAACATTACTGCAAACTGCTTTACACTCTTCTTAGAGATCGTTTACATTTACGATGTCAATATCAAAACAGCATATTACATAGAGATGATAGCCTACTCTTTGAAATCTAATTCACGTTGTTACTCATAACGTAATTGGGAACGGGTTTGAGCGCGCTGCGCGCATGAAAGGGAGAGAGTGCCAGCGGGCTTGTCATTGTTGATAACTGATATCTCCTTTTTATAAGAAACGTTTAGAAAGACGTTAAGAAAAACGTGAAGACTAGTTCCACTCCTGATCACTTATAAACTGCAAGGGCACAGCCATAGGCACAGTAGCCACTGAGTGGAGCCGGTGTTATACGGTAACTGGCTTCCAATGTCAACTTGCTTCCTTGATGACGTTCCACGATTGATGACTTTCTTCGACAGATGTGGCACCTAGATTTGTCAACTTTCTGATGAGATGAGTGATTGACTGACAATCTTGCAGCCTAGTTTGTTGCTGGTTCGAATCTCACGTGGAGTTATGACTTTATTTAGTTATAATTTTTCGATGGCATATTCATGATCCAGTGCACGCAGCCTAGTAAAACCAATTTTGACATTTAATGATGTCATGCATATTTGTATTCGTTCGTCTCCCGTTTATATCAGAAAGTTGACAAATCAAGGTGCCACATCTGTCGAAGAAACGTCATCAATCGTGGAACGTCATCAAGGAAGCAAGTTGACATGGGAAGCCAGTTACCGTATAACACCGGCAAGAGTTGGCAAGAGTCTTAAAGTGACAGTGCACCATTTGTAAATTAATTAAACAGCATCATATTAACCGTATTTATTAACAAATTAATTTTTCTACAACAAAATTACTTTTACGTTCCGTTACAGAACATTGCCTACATCTTTACCTTTTTTTTTTTTTTGGGCTTTTATGCCTTTAATGATAGGACAGTAGAGAGAGACAGGAAGTGAGTGGGAGAGAGTGTCGGGGTGGGATCCGGAAAGGACCACGGGGCGGGAATCGAACCCGGGTCGCCGGCGTACGGTGCAGGTGCCCCAGCCAGTCGCGCCACGGCTGGGGCCGTACATCTTTACCTTTTGATCATGTCCCAGGTACTGTAGGCCATAGTAGATAATACTGTAAAATGCTTCACATTTCTGAGCACATAGCCAAGACATAACATGTGACCTGCGGTGACATGTGACATTACAGTTGTGCTCCACCTGACTCCCATCATTATTGTCTTTTCAAAAGATAGGTTAGAGGCAGTTTCACATCAGCTTATGGTTTGTAGATGTGGTTTCCAATGAAGGCTCTGTTCCTGTCTTCAGCCTTCCTACTTCCTCATTACTGGTAACACGGCTGTGTGATTAGTCCTTAAAGTCTCATTTGATAACGACACAAATAAGCTGCTCTGCTCGGAGGTGGTCCGTAATGCCTCTATTTTTTTTTTTAATATAGAATCATGGCAGATAGCTTGTGTGGCCATTCTAATCATTTTAGGAGAATATGGGAGAGGGACTTAAACTCAAGCATTGAGGAAGAGGCATGGGGAAAAGGTCGTTTCCAATGCAGGGTGGCCAGTGACGGATGCGATTAGCAAATTCACACATTATAAGGTAATTCACTATACTCCAGTCAAGCTTCATAAAGTGGGATTAATGAGGGACAACCTGTCTTGGACGTGTGTGAGCGTCACAGGCTCCTGCTGTACCTCCATCTTGTGGGTTTGTCCCCTGGTCTTTACTTTTTGGAAACAG
>NC_085000.1:12898293-12903293 GCF_963854185.1 Sardina pilchardus | reverse complement strand
AAGCACACATGCACTCTCCACAAGGAGCGAGACCCATGCACACACACACACACACTCATGCACTCTCCACAAGGAGCGAGACCCGTGCACACACACACACACACACACTGAGGCACACACCACACACAGTATTACCCTTTATCCTGTACACCAGCATGCTCACACACACAGTAGCCCCCCTTAAGCAGGCCGTAGGTTGACACTGGCGTGAGTGTGTGAGTATTATGTCAATTGCCCCCCATGGAACGACGCTGAAGTCTTCAACACAACAAGCGTTCAATAAGCCGACACTTGACACTGCAGCTCAGTGGAGACTGGAGAGCAGAACAGGCTTTGGGGGCATCGGGGAGAACATCATCCTGATCTCCATCTATCTTCACATCCTCCCTGATCTCCATCTATATGCACATCATCTCTGATCTCCATCTATCTGCACATCATCCCTGATCTCCATCTATCTGCACATCATCTCTGATCTCCATCTATCTGCATATCGCCTGTCTGCCTTGGCTGGGGAAAGACAGAGGCTTCTCTCTGGTGTGAAGTTTACTGAGATAACGGGTTATCTCCGTGTGTGTGTTTGTGTGTGTGTGTGTGTGTGTGTGGTCCTAAATAAAGTGTTTTTCTGCTGATAGTCCTGAGTGAGGTATCTGAGTATGTAAAAGATCAGTTCTGTTTAAAGGTACACATGTGCAGGTTCAGGTGTTTAAAGGTGCACTGTGCAGGTTCAGGTATTTTGACGACTGTAGAGCTCCCTCTAGAGTTGCAATACATTTACATTTTACTGTGCCGTTGTCTATAGTAAATGTCTCGTGCTTGTCCCCCTTCTACACAATGACAATGCTTTTGTTGTGAAGGTGAAGGACTAGCAACAGACAAAAAACATCTCCAAAAAGCCATATCTACGGACAGGGTCATGTTTCATGATGCTCCCGAGATTTGGCGGGCCACCTTTCTTGGTTATCTCAGTAGCGACTCACTACACCTATGCTATATCACTATGCTAGGTAGCGACTCACTACACCTATGCTATATCACTATGCTAGGTAGCGACTCACTACACCTATGCTATATCACTATGCTAGGTAGCGACTCACTACACCTATGCTATATCACTATGCTAGGTAGCGACTCACTACAGCTATGCTATATCACTATGCTAGGTAGCGACTCACTACAGCTATGCTATATCACTATGCTAGGTGAGTGATTCGCCTATTACAAGTGAAGGTGAAAATCATGCATAGTGTACCTTTAAAAGCACAGGAGGGTCTGGGCTATTAAGGTGAAGATATTGCATAGTGTGCCTTTAAAAGCAGAGGAGGGTCTGGGTTTGCCAGCTGTGAGGCTTTTAGTTTGCTGGTAGCCTCAGTGTGCAGAAGGACACAAACAGGCCTCTGCCCACTCTGAAGGTCAAACAGGCATCTGTCCCTTCTGAAGGTCAAACAGGCCTCTTCTCTGAGGGTCAAACAGGCCTCTGTCCCATCTGAGGGTCAAAACCCACCTGGGGGCCAGAACAGGTGTGCTTTTATGTGACAGGATGTGACATCACGCAAGCCAGCCGGAGCTTTCCATGTGATCTAATATATCCAAATGCTCCATTAAAGTGTGTTCAGGTCGCGGCTCCTCATCTACAGTGATGGAGAAATGGCAAATGAGCTGCATTTATGGAGCACTTTTTTCAACTCCTGCGAGCACTCAAAGCACTTTACTTTGTCATGCTTCACAATCACCCATTCACACACACACACACACACACACACACACACACACACACACACACACACACACACACACACACACACACACACACACACACACAGACACACACACATACACACACACACACACTCACACACACACACACACACACACACACACACACACACACACTCACACACACTCACACACACACACACACACACACACACACACACACACACACACTCACACACACTCACACACACACACACACACACACACACTCACACTCACACACACACACTCACGCGCACGCGCACGCACACGCACACGCACACGCACACGCACACGCACACGCACACACACACACACACCGATGGCGGAGGCTGCCATGCCCGGCGCCATCCTGCTCATCGGGAACATGGGGTTAAGTGTCTTGCTCAAGGCCACTTCCACAGACTGTTCTAGCTCCTGAATCACTGCAGTCCACAATTAGCAACTTCCATCTACAGTATGTGCTGATCTGTCCATGTTTAGATCATCCGTGTTATTACTGTAAAGCCCCCCTTGGTAGGATTAGCTACAGTATATTTCCCCCTCTGCTGGAGAAAGTGTGCATGCTCTGTCTTATTACAGTAACAGTGTGAAAAAGTCATGATAGAGCACATGGATTTGTTTACAAGCCAGTGAAACGGTTAGCATAAGTTCAGCAGAACAATGTGGATGTTACAAAGTAAGAATTTCAAATGAGTTTCCTGTTCCTCACTTCTCTTACCAGGATGGTAAGTCCCAATGTTGCAAGGTTGGGTTTCGGTCTGGGGACGCTTGGGGGAGTGGGGAGAGTCACCATTTTCACCCGAACATATAATTTAATTTCTAAATGGGTTTATTAAGTTGAAATAGTTGTAGAGTTCACGTTTAAATGAGCTGTGTTTCATTTTTGATTGTTGCTCAACTACTGACTCTTTAGAGATGTTTTTATAAAAGAGGGCCTATGCATCTGTTGCCTGCGCGTGAGTGTGTGTGTGTGTGTGTGTGTGTTTAGGCAACACTCTTGCATAGTGTATTCAGATGGTGATCCTGAGTCAGTTATCAGCAGGGAGGGTGACCTGGAGGACACATCAGTGATGAAGTGTGTGTGTCCACAATGAGTAGGAACACACATACACACACACACACACACACACACACACACACACACACACACACGCAGATGGTGATTCAGAGGGAGTTATCACTGGGGGGGAGGAGGTGACCTGTGTGAGAGAGCAGTGATGAAGTGTGTGTGTGTGTGTGTGTGTGTGTGTGTGTGTGTGTGTGTGTGTGTGTGTGTGTGTGTGTGTGAGAGAGAGAGAGAGACGATTAAGTGATAAAGTGGGTATGCCTTGGCCAGGAACACAAGGGGAATGTGCAAATCAAACAGCAAGGTTATCAGAATATGAACATCTTCCTCCACACACACACACACACACACACACACACACACACACACACACACACACACACACACACACACACACACACACACACACACACACACACACACACACACACACACACACACACTCACACACCAGAAGTCACATGCTCAGACTGTCCTATTGTTCTACACTCAGGTACACTCTGCTCATATCAGGTTATTTCAGGTCAAAGTTCTGTGTGCTCCAGACGAAGTCCAACACAGACAAGCCATGCTGCATGCTGTTGGTGCATACAGTAGCTGGGTGTACACCATGCTCCATGCTGTGTGTGCATAGCTGGGTGTACACCATGCTCCATGCTGTGTGTGCATACAGTAGTTGGGTGTACACCATGCTCCATGCTGTGTGTGCATACAGTAGATGGGTGTACACCATGCTCCATGCTGTGTGTGCATACAGTAGATGGGTGTACACCATGCTCCATGCTGTGTGTGCATACAGTAGATGGGTGTACACCATGCTCCATGCTGTGTGTGCATACAGTAGATGGGTGTACACCATGCTCCATGCTGTGTGTGCATAGTTGGGTGTACTTGATATTATGGGCTGACATATATGTCACCAGAAACTGAATTTAAATCATTGAAAGTTGAATTGCTAAACTTGAATAATTGTATTGAAAAAAAGTGAATAAAATGAATCACGTAATTTGAAATACAAAATAGCCACTATATGTGAATTAATGTGTTGTGTAATGTCTGTCTTGAAGCTGCTGTGACACTGTAATTTCCGGTTAAAGGATTAATAAAAGGATCTATCTATATCTCTTAAACAATATGTTTATCTGCAGACTATTTACTTTACGGCAGTCTGCTTCTTTAAGAGGCTGCACTGGGCTATACATCAAAGGCCTCCCTCTCCCATAGGCCTCCTGTACATGCTGCTCAGCCCCCCTCTCCTATAGACATGCTGCTCAGCCCCCCTCTCCTATAGACATGCTGCTCAGCCCCCCTCTCCTATAGACATGCTGCTCAGCCCCCCTCTCCTATAGACATGCTGCTCAGCCCCCCTCTCCTATAGACATGCTGCTCAGCCCCCCTCTCCCATAAGCATCCTGTACAGCCTCCCTCTCCCATAGGCATCCTGTCGCTTCTGCCAGTGCGAGCCGCATTTCAGCACCACGGCTGAGTGGACAGCACCTAGCCTTTACATCCACTCTCCCAAGCCTTCCTCTCCATCTGATAGGACAAAACATTCATTCATCATACTGTACACACACACACACACACACACACACACACACACACACACACACACACACACACGCACTTAATGCAAATTGAGCAGGTTCCCTCTCTAGTGCTACGAGACCAGCAGCTTGCCGCTCTCTTTTATATGTTTATAATATGTTGCTTTGGATTAAAGTGTAAAATGTTCCAAATGGTGAAGTATTTCACAGCCCTGATCAGTACCACACATACAATAAACACACACACACACACACACACACACACACACACACACACACACACACACACACACACATACACACACACACACACACACACACACACACCACACACACACACATACACACACACACACACACACACACACACACACAGAGCCAAAGAGAGCTGGGGAACGCCAGCATGAGAGAATCCCTCATGGACTGTGTGTGTGTGTGTGTGTGTGTGTGTGTGTGTGTGTGTGTGTAGCCAGAGGGAGAATCCTCTGTGGGTTATGTAAGGCACATGAAAGAAACACAGATAATAGTGAACGGCTTTTCAACCCACAGACCACTGCTCCTTTGTGCATGTGCATGTAGGTTAGTGTGTGTGTGTGTGTGTGTGTGTGTGTGTGTGTGTGTGTGTGTGT
>NC_085000.1:12887550-12890050 GCF_963854185.1 Sardina pilchardus | reverse complement strand
ACACATTCAAATACACACACACACAGCCAATCTCACAGAAATGGTTCAGACAAATACATAGTCTAAGTCATGAAGAGGGATATAGCACAGATGTTCCCATGTCTTATACATAAAATCATCATCACACACACACACACACACACACACACACACACACACACCACACAGGAATGAGGTTGTGAGTCCAGGATACATTCATTTTGTTGTTTACCCCTCATCCCTCTTCTCTGTCCTCTCCCTCCCTCTCCTTCTCCCTCTCTCTCTCCCTCTCCCTATCTTGCTCTCTCTGTCTCCCTCCCTCTCTCTCCTGATGGTGGGTAGCTGTAGATGGACTTTGAGAGGGGGATGGATGGATGTGTGCGTGTGAGAGAGAGGCAGACTGGATAGATGTGTGTGGTGTGTGTGTGTGTGTGTGTGTGTGTGTGTGCGTGAGAGAGAGAGAGACAGAGAGGGGGGATAGATAAAGTGTTGTGTGTGTGTGTGTGTGTGTGTGTGTGTGTGGTGAATGTGAGTGTGAGAGAGGGGGGGGGGGGGTTGAGGTGTATGTGAGGTCGTCTGCACCTGTGAGTTCAGCCGAACTGAGGGACAGCCTTTCTGATGGGCCTCAAGAACACACACACACACACACTCACGCAGGGACGCACTCATGTACGCACGCACACACACTCAAACACACACACACACACACACACACACGCACATCCGCTAACTATCAGTTCACAGCACACACACAACTCAGTCAGAGGGTGTGTGCACTACTTGTGTGTGTTGGGAGGGTGATTGTATTAAACAAAGGAGTTCTCAAATCACAGCACAAAAGCTGAGCTTTAGCAGAAAAGGGGCGTACAGTAGTGATCTGACATCTCAGACAAGAGGAAGAAAGGCTCATGCAGTCTCAGTCACATGAAAGTCACCTCCAGTCACCAGTTCTGCACACACACACACACACACACACACACACACACATAAAGACACACACACACACACACACACACACACACACACACACACACATACACACACAGACACGCGCGCGCGCGCACACACACACACAGACACACAGACACACACATACCAGGACACACGTGCACACATGCAAGGACGCACACACACACACACACACACACACACACACACACACAGTCCCTTGGGGGAAGGGGGTTATTAAGGAGTAATGTATCTGGTGGGGGGAGGGGGGGGTTACTACCATTGGGTTAATGGCTCTGTGAATGGGCAACCTTTAATACACCCACCCCCATTTAACACATGCCCTCCCATTAATACACCCACATTTAACACACACATACACACACACACACACACGCGCACACACGCACACACACACACACACACGCACACACGCACACACACACATTTAACACATGCCCTACCATTAAGAATTTATACTCTCTTAATGTCCCACCTAGAGACATGGCCTGCCCAGACAAGCAGGGTGCTTTTGTGTGTGTGTGTGTGTGTGTGTGTGTGTGTGTGTGTGTGTGTGTGTCTGTGTCTGTGTATCTGCAGCCAGACTCTGCTGTAAGTTGTGCATCTGTTTTTCTCTCGGAGTAGATGGGAGGACATGAAGAGAGACAGACAGAGAGAGAGAGGAACAGGGAGATATGTGTCTGGAGAGAGGGAGGAGGGAGAAAGAGAGAGAGAGTAGAGGGGAGGAGTAAAGGAAGAGAACAGAGAAGAGTGGAGGAGAGGAGAGAGAAGAGTGGAGGAAGAGAAGAGAGGGGAGTGGAGGAAGAGAAGAGAGAAGAGTGGAGGAAGAAAAGAGAGAAGAGTGGAGTGGAGGAAGAGAAGAGAGAAGAGTGGAGGAAGAGAAGAGAGAAGAGTGGAGTGGAGGAAGAGAAGAGAGAAGAGTGGAGGAAGAGAAGAGGGGGGAGTGGAGGAAGAGAAGAGAGGGGAGTGGAGGAAGAGAAGAGAGGGTAGTGGAGGAAGAGAAGAGAGGGGAGTGGAGGAGAGCAGAGAAGAGTGGAGGAAGAGAAGAGGAGGGGAGTGGACGAAGAGAAGAGAGGGGAATGGAGGAAGAGAAGAGAGAAGAGTGGAGGAAGAGACGAGAGAAGAGTGGAGGAGAGGAAATGGGGAAACAATTAAGAGGTGTTGAGCAGGGACCGCTGCCAAAGCACTGATCAAACACTGCTGTGTGTGTGTGTGTGTGTGTGTGTGTGTGTGTGTGTGTGTGTGTGTGTGTGTGTGTGTGTGTGTGTGTGTGTGTGTGTGTGTGTGTGTGTGCGTGCGTGTGTGTGTGTGTGTGTGTGAGCACTCACACAAAAGATATAATCTTTTTTTGGCTGTGATCCTGGTGCTTTATTCTTCAGGTGGAGATTAACACACACACACACACACACACACACACACACACACACACACACAGACACACACATTCTCATATCACTCATCTAGACTAGACTCTATCTGTTGAGAGCAGGTCTGACCCTGATCTGCCAGTGTACACACACACACACACACACACACACACACACACACACAC
>NC_085000.1:12867550-12880050 GCF_963854185.1 Sardina pilchardus | reverse complement strand
ACTCTCCATCACACAGAAAGTAGAACAAGCTAACTAGCATAGGCCTATTCATCCTCATACACACAGAGTTGTGCTACTAAATAAGATAACACCAGATATACAACAACAAGCTAACACACAGACATGGCTCTATTGATTTAGAACAGCACACCACTCAGAACACACACACACACACACACAAGCACACATGCACGCACACACACAGCTCTATTGATTTAGAGCGGAACGAGACGTAGCAGTAGAGTGGCAGTCCCTATAGACACAGCCATATTATGGGATGCCATGTACAGTACTGTATTCGCCATATGTACTACATGCATTATATATGAACAATTCATTCATGATGTGACAAGAAGAGATGTCTTGAACAGACACAGACTGGAGCAGAGAATTGTGTGTGTGTGTGTGTGTGTGTGTGTGTGTGTGTGTGTGTGTGTGTGTGTGTGTGTGTGTGTGTGTGTGTGTGTGTGTGTGTGTGTGTGTGTGTGTGTGTGTGTGTGTGTGTGTGTGTGTGGAGGGAGGGGGTGGTGATGTTTGTTTTAGTAGTCCTGTGTGGGCATTGCTGCATATATAAACTCGCTTTCTTTGCCTGTCATGCACACACACACACACACACACACACACACACACGCACACACTCTCTCACATACACACACACACACACACACACACACACACACACACACACACACACATGCTGGCACGCATATACACAACACACACATAATCATATAATCAAAGTTTTGCTTCCAGACATGTAAGATTCATTTGTAGATCTACAGTGTGTGTGTGTGTGTGTGTGTGTGTGTGTGTGTGTGTGTGTGTGTGTGTGTGTGTGTGTGTGTGTGTGTGTGTGTGTGTGTGTGTGTGTGTGTGTGTGTGTGTGTGTGTGTGTGTGACAGTGTTGACTTTGACCGGCTTCTCCTGAGGGCACTCACAGTAGGAGGAGAGGAACAGTGCAGAATACAAAAGATAAACACACACACACACACACACACACACACACACACACACACACACACACACACACACACAGTAAACACACACACACACGCACACCTAAACACATAAACACACATGAGGAAGACAAAGAGGAATTTAACATTAAATGCTTTCAAAGTATGAAAGTCTCTGATAAAAGAAGATGGGGAAATCAACTTATATGGAGAGAGAGAAGAGAGAGAGAGAGAGAGAGAGAGAGAGAGAGAGATGGACAGGATGAGAAATAGAGAGTGTGTGTGTGTGTGTGTGTGTGTGTGTACCATTAGAGTTGGTTTATGGATCACAAGGGGAAAACAATCTCATGGTCTGAAGGCAAGGCACTGTCTGAAGGCAAAGTTCTGTAATGAAGACCGGTGAACCTAACAACAGCAAAGCTCTATTAGTGTGTGTGTGTGTGTGTGTGTGTGTGTGTGTGTGTGTGTGTGTGTGTGTGTGTGTGTGTGTGTGTGTGTTTGTACAGCTTCGTACATTAGTGGCAAGTGTAAGTATCATGGGAAATCTTCCTATGTGAGAACAACCACTGCAACCGTGTGTTATATACTGGGCAAGTACTGCTGTCAACAGAATAGAGAGAGAGTGTGTGTGTGTGTGTGTGTGTGTGTGGGTGGGTGTGGGTGTGTGCTGGGAGTGCATTGATAGCTGTTAACAGGATGGTAGCCTGGTGTCCTAGCCCCAGGATTACTATGTTATAACTCTCTCAACACTTTCTGATAAACACACACACACACACAAAAACAAACACACACACACACACACACACTATCTCTCCTACACACACATCCTCTGTCTCCTATACACACAAACACACCCTCCCTCTCCTAAACACACACACACACACCCTCTCTCTCATAAACACACTTTGTCAGTCTCACAGCCATCCCACTGAGAAAAGGGGAGCCCTTCAACAGTCTCTTATAAGCACACACCTCGTCAATACACTATCACACACACACACACACACACACACACACACACACACACACACACACACACACACACACACACACACACACACACACACACACACACACACACCCCTTCACACCTCCTCAACACACTCTGGTATCCTCGACACTTGCTTATGAACACTGATGACACCATTGCCCTCTAATAAACACACACATTGTTGCCACTTTCTCATAAATAAATACACCACTCACACTTTTAAAACAGTCACACATCTTGTCAATGCTCTGACATAAACACACACGGTGTTGAGTCTCTCTCATAAACACACACAAATAATTTAAAACACACACACACACACACTCACTCACTAACACAATTAACACTTGAACTCTCTCTGATTATCATTCACTTTGTCACTGCTCTCTCTTAAGCACACACACAATCTTGATACTCTCTCAAAACCACAAAACTCTCTCTCTCACACACACACACACACACACACACACACACACATACTGTATTCATTCATATATGTACAGTTGCACTTTCACGCCTGGCTCATTGAATCCGAACGTGGAGTGTTTCCCTTAGAGAGCGGTGTGGGTATGTGTGAAAGCAGCAACCACACTCTGTTGTGGAACAACACACACGGACCGAGACCGCATGAGAGATCGTTTCCACTCCTAAACACACTTCAGCCGTGTGAGATCGCTTCCACTCCTAAACACACTTCAGCCGTGTGAGATTGTTTCCACTCCTAAACACACTTCAGCCGTGTGAGATCGCTTCCACTCCTAAACATACTTCAGCCGTGTGAGATTGTTTCCACTCCTAAACACACTTCAGCTGTGTGAGATCGTTTCCACTCCTAAACACACTTCAGCTGTGTGATTCTCTTGTTCCTTATCAGTGTGTTCTGCGTTCCTCCAGCATGTCCCATGCTTTCCACCGTGTTCCTCTCACATGTTCTCTAATGTGTTCTTTAGAAGTGTGTTCTGTGTTCCTCTGTGTGTGTGTGTGTGTGTGTGTGTGTGTGTGTGTGTGTGTGTGTGTGTGTGTGTGTGTGTGTGTGTGTCTGCAGTGCATGTGAAAGCGGGGACGTGTGAGGTGATTGTTCTGTACCTTCTTTAAAAGTGTATTCTGTGTTCCTGTGTGTGTGTGTGTGTGTGTGTGTGTGTGTGTGTGTGTGTGTGTGTGTGTGTGTGTGTGTGTGTGTGTGTGTGTGTGTGTGTGTGCAGTGCATGTGAAAGCGGGGACGTGTGAGGTGATCGCTGCCCACCGCTGCTGCAACAAGAACAAGATCGAGGAGCGATCGCAGACCGTCAAGTGCTCCTGTTTCCCTGGGCAGGTCGCCGGGACGACGAGAGCCGCGCCCTCATGTGTAGACGGTAAGATTCTGGAACACCTCTGTCCCTCTGAAGTTCTGTAAGGTTCTGTAAGGTTCTAGGACACCTGTGGCTCTCTGAAGTTCTGTAAGGTTCTAGAACACCTCTGGCTCTCTGAAGTTCTGTAAGGTTCTGGAACACCTCTGGCACTCTGAAGTTCTGTAAGGTTCTGTAAGGTTCTAGGACACCTGTGGCTCTCTGAAGTTCTGTAAGCTAAGTTTTAGAACACCTCTGGCTCTCTGAAGTTCTGTAAGCTAGGTTCTAGAACACCTCTGGCTCTCTGAAGTTTTATGTCAAGTCTTGTTCTGTGAGATTCTATGTCCAGTGGTGATATTGCTCTATGTCAGATCTTTTTCTGTGAAGTTATAAGTTAGGTCTTCAGTTATGTAAACGTTTATGTCACCACTTGTTTTTAACATTCTGTGTCATATATGGTTCTGAAGGTTCTTTGTTAAATCTGGCTCTGTATCTGTTCTGGATATATTCTACTGCTAGTTCCTTTGGTTCTATCCATGTTAGTAGAGAGTTACATAATAAGATCGAGAGCTCTGAGATGTGTGTGTGTGTGTGTGTGTGTGTGTGTGTGTGTGTGTGTGTGTGTGTGTGTAAGATCGAGAGCCCTTCAGCTACAGACAGATTCAGCTACAGAGATTCAGAGATATTAACCCAACCACGTGCCAACATCTGAGAGTTCATATTCGCCTCAGGTAGCTCTTGTTTGAATTATTCTAATTATGAATTAATCATTATCATTATAACAAATTATTCTCTTCTAAGAGGTGTGTGAATAGTAGAGGTTATATAATGAGGTCTCATGGCAGCGAAATTATGGGGTTTTAGACACTCAGCTATGGTAAGAAAATAATTTACTACCTGTGAGTGAAGATCAAAGTGATACTTCTAAACCTTTTCTAGACTGTTGGGCCATTTGAACTGAAATATAACTGCCATCGCATCTGCTGCACCTTTCATATCAACTGTTTTGGAACACCAGAGCATCTAGTGATGTGGGTCTGTAGATGGCCTGTGGTGATGTGGTCTTTAAATGGCCTTATTGGTGATGTGGTCTTTAAATGGCCTTATTGGTTATGTGGTCTTTAAATGGCCTTATTGGTGATGTGGTCTTTAAATGGCCTTATTGGTGATGTGGTCTTTAAATGGCCTTATTGGTGATGTGGTCTTTAAGTGGCCTTATTGGTGATGTGGTCTTTAATTGGCCTTATTGGTGATGTGGTCTGTAGATGTCCTGTGGTGATGTGGTCTTTAAATGGCCATATTGGTGATGTGGTCTTTAAGTGGCCTTATTGGTGATGTGGTCTTTAATTGGCCTTATTGGTGATGTGGTCTTTAAATGGCCTTATTGGTGATGTGGTCTGTAGATGTCCTGTGGTGATGTGGTCTTTAAATGGCCATATTGGTGATGTGGTCTTTAAATGGCCTTATTGGTGATGTGGTCTTTAAATGGCCTTTGATACAGACCCACATTGGTGATGTGGGTCTGTAGATTGCAGGTGCTTATTTAAAGCAGAGTGATGCTCATTGTGAAGTAAGTAAGTAAGTAAGTACTTTATTTGTATAGCGCTTTTCACAGATAAAATCACAAAGTGCTTTACAATACATAATAAAATACACATAACAAAAATAAAATTCAGGCATAAAATACACTTTTTAAAAGAGAATAATAAAAAGAAAAGGAAATCATAAAAGAAAAAGGCATAAATAAATAGGGAGCTACAAAGGATTTAAAAGAGGGTCATGTCACAGGTTTAAAAAGGCCATCCTGAAGAGGTGGGTTTTAAGCCTCCCTTTAAAAAGGTCAATACTACCCGCAGACCTAACCTCCATGGGAAGTGAATTCCATAGCTTGGGGGCTGCAGCAGCAAACGCCCTATCGCCACAAGTCCTAAGGCGAGTGCGGGGTACAGCAAGCAGGTTGTGATTATTGGATCGGAGGGAGAGGGGAGCAGAGTGAGGGTGAATGAGGTTGGTGAGGTAAACAGGAGACTGACCATGGAGGGCTCTGTATGCTAGTGTTAGAATTTTAAATTGTATCCTGTAGGCCACAGGGAGCCAGTGAAGTGAATGAAGTAGAGGGGTGACATGGGTGCGCCTGTTTGATCTGGTGAGGAGTCTGGCAGCTGCATTCTGGATGGATTGCAAACGGTGGAGTACAGATTTGTTGAGTGAAGAGAACAGAGCATTACAGTAGTCAATACGGGATGAGATGAAGGCATGAATGAGCATTTCTAACTCTGACTGGGAAACCACAGATCTCAGCTTGCATATGTTTCTCAGGTGAAAGAAACAGGATTTGGTGAGTGATTTAATGTGGCTGTCAAAAGATAGGGACTTGTCAAACAATACCCCTAAATTCCTTATACTAGGACGCACAAGAGTTGAAAGACAGCCAAGGTTTTGCTGTATTGTGGGCAGCACTTTGTCTGGGGCAACAACTAAGACCTCTGTCTTGTCCATATTGAGTTGCAGAGAATTTTCTGCTAGCCAACCCTTGATGGCAGATAGACAGTCAAGCAGCTTTGAAAGCTTGGGGGTCTCATTTGGCCTAAGGGTAAAATGAAGCTGCATATCATCAGCATAAAAATGATAGGCAATGTTAAAACTCCGAATTATCTGGCCCAGGGGCAGCATATACAAAGAGAACAGTAAAGGGCCCAA
The DNA here is from genome assembly GCF_963854185.1 of Sardina pilchardus. Classification (NCBI taxonomy): domain Eukaryota; kingdom Metazoa; phylum Chordata; class Actinopteri; order Clupeiformes; family Clupeidae; genus Sardina; species Sardina pilchardus. The sequence continues at coordinate 12,874,078 of NC_085000.1, read as the reverse complement.
CACTGACCCCTGGGGGACACCACAGGTCAGGGGGGACTGGGCAGAGAGAAATTCACCAAGGGACACGGCAAAACTTCTATCGGCAAGGTACGACGTGAACCAATCAAGCGCCATGCCCGAGATGCCCACCCAGTCTCGCAGCCGATTAATCATTATACAATGATCCACAGTATCAAAGGCAGAGCTGAGGTCGAGAAGTACCAGCACAGAACAACAGCCAGAGTCAGACGCCATCTGTATGTCGTTGTGCACTCTCACCAGGGCAGTTTCCGTAGAATGCAGTTTTCTGAAGCCAGACTGGAAAGTATCCAAAAGCTCAGAACTGTCAAGAGCACGAGTGAGTTGGTTAGCAGCAACTTTCTCAAGTATCTTGGACAGCAGTGGTAGTTTGGATATGGGTCTGTAGTTTTTTAGCACTGTTGGATCCAGATTAGCTTTTTTTAGTATAGGTTGGATAATGGCATGCTTGAAAAAGGTGGGGACGTGGGTGAAGTGTTTAATGTTACTGTAGCATCAGCTGGACCATAGCATCAGAGTGATGCTGATTGTGAGGTATTTAATGTTAGCATCAGTTGGACCATAGCATCAGAGTGATGCTCATTGTCAAGTGTTTAATGTTAGCATCAGTTAGACGATAGCATCTCATCGTGGCATCAGAGAGATGCTGATTGTGAATGAGACCCTAATTAGAGAAGGGTGGTGCAAGACTCACAGAGGAAAGAGATAAAGAGATAAAGAGATAAAGAGAGGGATGACAAAGACTGAGTGAGAACGAAAGAGACAGGGATGAGGAGAGATATGGTGATGACTGTGTGTGTGTGTGTGTGTGTGTTGTTGGTGGAGCGCAGGCTGGAACTATTCATTTAATAGTGTGTCCATGGCAGCCTCGTGACAGGCAGATCGATTTGTATCTGATTTTCTTTACTGTAAGAGCAGAGTCCCCTCTCCTCTCCTTTCTCCCCCTCTCCACTCCTCTCTCATTCCTCCCCCTCTCCTCTCCTCTCCGTTCTCCCCCACTCCACTTCTCTCTCCTCTCTTCTCTCTTTCCTCCCCCTCTCCTCTCCTTTCTCCCCCGTCTCCACTCCTCTCTTCCGCTCTCCTCTCCTTTCGTCTTCTCTCTCTTTCCCTCATGATGGCCTATGTGAGTGGAAATGTCAAATGAGACACCCTCTAGCCTTCCCTTTCTCTACCTCTCCTTCTCTATCCCCCTCTCTCTATCCCTCACTCTCTGTCCCTCTCTTCTCACCTCATTTCTCTCTCTCTCTCTCTCTCTTTCTCTCTCTCACTTTTATCTCTTCCTCTATCCCTCTCTTGGCCCCTGTGTTGTTGCCTGGAGTTGAAAGGATGGCCTGTACGATAAGCACTCAGCTGGCTCCACATACACCTGGCCACCACAATCGAATCTTATAGCTGAACTATAATACCAGGCACCTACTGTCAGGTTAGGTTACGCGCCGACCTCTGTGATGTCAATGACCTAAGACTTCTATGTGTACAGATCAAGTCTTCCCAAAGAATAACCAGGCTTTTTAGTACATAAGAAGTCAGTGGAACATCAAGGCCCTGACAGTTAACTCACGCGTAAAACATTCGGTCTCAGTAAACAGCTGAAACTCAGGTCATTTATAAGAGGTGCTTAGTTTCAAGGCTTAAACTAAGACTCAGAAAGAATAGAAAAGAATCACAGAAGAGAGACGTTATCTTTACCATCCTGTTTGGGAAGTGGTAGCCTCGTCCCAAAACAGAATACAAGCTGAAAGAATCGGACGTTGGATTAAAATAGTTTTATAATTCAGCATTTTTAAATACAGCAAAAATGCGGCACAATACAGCTTGTTGGTTACAATATGTAGGAAAAAGATAATTCCATTTTGTGGTGAGAAGGAAAAACAAAAGAAATTAATCCAATAGACGTAGTAATTCCATTTTGTGTTGAAAAAGGAAAAACGTAAGAAATTAATCCAATCGTGTCGAAAAAAAGCAAAGAGACAAAATGAATTCTCGTTCCGTGATCTCCCTTGTCCGGGTGTAAGGCCACGAGCAGCAGGTGGATGATGCGGAGTTCCGATGTTCACTGGAGCACTAAGTCCCGCATACTTGGTTTCGCGACGACGTACGGAGTTCACATAATAACTATCAGGAGCTACAGAGTAACGCAACACGTAAGACGAGGAAAGAAGAAGAAGCAGCCCCGATCTTTCGTTGACCTGCTACTTATAGTCCTGATTTTTCCGTGACCCCATGGTCCTCCCCTACACATTCCTGGGGCGGTGCCCTCTTCACAGAACTTGATGGAGACTAAACTTACTTCAGAACATTCTAGACAGTCAATGGCACACATCTCCGGGTTACAAAGCGGAGTTTTACATACATTCAGTGTTGACGAGAACATTCTAGTTGAGACAGAGATGCATTCAATATCGGCATTAACAGGTTTTAACATACAAACTGTTTACATTTGATAACAGGTATTACACATTAAGATGTAGCATGCATATTACATTCTATTGAGAGTACTTGGTTACATTCAACAGTGTATAGCCTATTTAAACATGTTGGTTGGTTACGTTCAAACATACATCGTACACATTTGCGTTCGCAGGGAGTATATTTGTTACATTCAGGATTATAAGTATTTCATTGCATTTGGTTACATTGTCGTGGTTTTTTAATCAGGTAAAAGGCATGTCTTTATTGAAGGCACGTAAGTCGTTTTATAGTATTTTCATACATTTTTATTTTCACACATTATTCCCCAAAACCCCATATCTAACGTAACACTCCTTGTATGTTGTTATTAGTCAGCACTTTCATAGCATAACATTTTGTTCAGTCATTCTGTAGTTTATTGGATAAGAATTTTATAGCGTCATTCTTTCAGTCTTCACAACTTTCAGTCTCACAAGCTCCTCATCACCAAGCGTTCAATTCAGTCTTTCGGAGCTATTTGTTCAAGTAGGCCTAATCACACACATTCTTCAACAGTTACGCACATTCCTTCTCTTACATTCAAACTGGCACACTTCATTCAGGAATGGTTAGCGGGACAACAGTGTACTATATGGTTTCTGTTACGTTACTTTCTTTATCTACTTAAGCAAGGTTTTCAAGGCAGGTGTCTCTCCTTGAGAGGACATCTCACATCTGGCTGATTTGCGCTGACGCAAAAGCAGCGAAGTGGGCGCGAATTCACGCATGCGTTCGGTGCTCCATGGGTGGGGCCAAGGAGTCACGACACCCCACCCTCTCTCTTTTCATCTCTCATCCACGCTGTACACACACACACACACACATACACACACACACACACACACACACACACATACACACATATACACTCCACCAAACTGCCCCCTCCTTCACAGCAGTCTGACGGGTATGCTCATGATCCTGATATTGAAGAGATCCTCGCTTTTCATTCTCTGCATACACACACACACACATTCACTCTGATGCACACAAACACACTGACATACACACATGCACACACTTTCACACACACACATACAATCTGACAAGCACATACACACACACACACACACACACGTATACATTTACTAGCACACACGAAACACACACTGATAGCCTGACACCAACAAAAAGGGTACACGCAAGCTGTTTGACAGATAGGCGCACACACGCATGCACGCACGCACGCACGCACGCACACACGCACGCACGCACACACACACACACACACACACACACACACACACACACACACACACACACACACACACACACACACGCACACACACACAGACACATATTGACACACAGCACTTTAAAGAGGAACACTATCGCTCTGTTCTTTTTCCTCATCACTCTCTCTCTCATTTTTCTCTCAGCCTTCTCTTCCTCTTCTGTGTGTGTGTGTGTGTGTGTTTGTGTGTACTCATCTCTTTTTTCTCCTCTCCCTGTAGTGTCCATTGTGACCCAGAAGTGGTGATGTCAGATGCAGCCGTGTGTGTGTGTGTGTGTGTGTGTGTGTTTATATATATTTACTCATCTCTATTCTCCTCCCTACAGTGTACATCGTGACCCAGAAGTGGTGGTGTCAGATGCAACCGTGTGTGTGTGTGTGTGTGTGTGTGTGTGTGTGTGTGTGTGTGTGTGTACTCACCTTTTTTTTCTGCCCGTAACGTCCATCGTGGCTCAGAAGTGGTGGTGTCAGATGCAGCTGTGTGTGTGTGTGTGTGTGTGTGTGTGTGTGTGTGTGTGTGTGTGTGTGTGTGTGTGTGTGTGTGTGTGTGTGTGTGTGTGTGTGTGTGTGTGTGTGTGTATACTCATCTCTTGTCTCTGCCCTTAGCGTCCATCGTGGCTCAGAAGTGGTGGTGTCAGATGCAGCCGTGTGTCTGTGTGTGTGTGTGTGTGTGTGTGTGTGTGTGTATACTCATCTCTTGTCTCTGCCCATAGCGTCCATCGTGGGTCAGAAGTGGTGGTGTCAGATGCAGCCGTGTATGGACGGAGAGGAGTGTAAGGTGCTGCCAGATCTCACCGGCTGGAGCTGCAGCAGCGGCAACAAGGTCAAAACCACCAAGGTCAGTGCACAGGTCAAAGGTCAAATCTCAGAGTCGAACAGCAGAGTTCAAAGATCAAGTGGAGTCAAAGTTGAATGCCAATGCTGCCATTCTTGATTGCTTTAGTAAGGGCCATCACAGGCCAGACAGCTAAATGACATTTCCTGTGAGAAAATCATAACACATCAAAAGGTCATGCAAAAGTTTGTGTGTGTGTGTGTAGTATCTAGTGGGCTCAGTTAAGCTCTTCTAAAGCCCCACTGAAGAGAAAACACACACACACACACACACACACACACACAGTGTTCTGCTAGTGTAGTGTGCTAAAGTTAGCACCTGCTGGAGCTCTGCTAGTGTAGTGATGCTAAAGTTAGCGCTTGCTGGAGCTCTGCTAGTGTAGTGATGCTAAAGTTAGCGCTTGCTGGAGCTCTGCTAGTGTAGTGATGCTAAAGTAAGCACCTGCTGGAGCTCTACTAGTGTAGTGATACTAAAGTTAGCGCTTGCTGGAGCTCTGCTAGGGTAGTGATACTTAAGTTAGCGCTTGCTGTAGCTTTGCTAGGGTAGTGATGCTAAATTTAGCGCTTGCTGGAGCTCTGCTAGTGTAGTGATGCTAAAATTAGGGCATGCTAGAGCTCTACTGGTGTAGTGATGCTAAAGTTAGAACCTGCTGGAGCTCTACTAGTGTACAAGTGTAGTGATGCTGAAGTTAGTGCCTGCTAGAGCTTTACTAGTGTAGTAGCTCTAAAGTTAGCACCTGCTGGAGTTCTGCTAGTGTAGTGTGCTAAAGTTAGCACCTTCTGGAAGTTAGCGCTTGCTGGAGCTCTGCTAGTGTAGTGTGCTAAAGTTAGCGCTTGCTGGAGCTCTGCTAGTGTTGTGGGGCTAAAGTTAGCGCCTGCTGGAGCGCTGCTAGTGTAGTGTGCTAAAGTTAGCGCTTGCTGGAGCGCTGCTAGTGTAGTGTGCTAAAGTTAGCGTCTGCTGGAGCGCTGCTAGTGTAGTGTGCTAAAGTTAGCGCTTGCTGGAGCTCTGCTAGTATAGTGTGCTAAAGTTAGCGCTTACTGGAGCTCTGCTAGTGTAGTGGGGTAAAGTTAGCGCTTGCTGCTGCTAATGGAACAGAAAAGTTGTTTTTAATGAATCTGCCTCCCATGACCTGTGGGTTTTCACATCTGAAGCACTGGGAGTGGAAGTGTCTTTCTGAGCTGTGAGTCTGTGTGCATGTCTGTGTGTGTGCACGCTTGTCTGTGTGTGTTTAGGGGGGTTGGGAATATCTGTGCGTGTTTGTTACTGATGTGGTATCATGTGATGATGATCCGTTGTCATGTTGGGTGTTTGTAGTGTGTGATTTAACGGAGCGCAGCTCAATTATGTGTAAAGAACTCCGTGCTGGTCTGCCCTCTGAGTGACCCTGCCGTTTCTGCTAGACAAACACAGCTCACTAATGATGTAGGATCAGGTGTGGTGCTGTCTCTGCGTGAGTTTGTGTGTGTGTGTGTGTGTGTGTGTGTGTGTGTGTGTGTGTGTGTGTGAGGTTGTCATGCTAAATTATGCTAAAGTGTAGAGTCCATTGGGTCCTTCCCAACTCTGTGATTTCAGACAGGCATCTGTGTAGTCCTCTCCCTCTGCCTGTGATCACTGAATGCTCAAAGAGAGAGCCAACAAGATGTGACACGCACACACACACACCTACACACACACACACAATGTCCTATGTCCTCTACAACAACAACACACAAACACACACACACACACACACACACACTCACACACACACACACACACAGTACACATATACACAAATAAACCAAAACACAGATAGCAAAGGGACCACATATGCATACATGCAAAGTACACACACACACACAGCGGATCAGCAGGAGGCATAGCTCAGACCACCCGCAGAGTGCCCCACTTGTGTGTGTGTGTGTGTGTGTGTGTGTGTGTGTGTGTGTGTGTGTGTGTGTGTGTGTGTGTGTGTATGTGTGTGTACGTACGTGTGTGTACGTGTGTGGGT
>NC_085000.1:12847550-12850050 GCF_963854185.1 Sardina pilchardus | reverse complement strand
AGTCAGTACAGTACCCAACTCACAGTGTCCCCTGCTGCTGAGGAAGAGTCAGTACAGTACCCTGCTGAGAAAGAGTCAGTACAGTACCCAACTCACAGTGTCCCCTGCTGCTGAGGAAGAGTCAGTACAGTACCCTGCTGAGAAAGAGTCAGTACAGTACCCAACTCACAGTGCCTCTGCTGCTGAGGAAGAGTCAGTACAGTACAGTACCCAACTCACAGTGCCCCCTGCTGCTGTGGAAGAGTCCGTACAGTACCCTGCTGAGGAAGAGTCAGTACAGTACCCAGCTCACAGTGCCCCCTGCTGCTGAGGAAGAGTCAGTACAGTACAGTACCCAACTCACAGTGCCCCCTGCTGCTGAGGAAGAGTCAGTACAGTACCCAGCTCACAGTGCCCCCTGCTGCTGAGGAAGAGTCAGTACAGTACTGCTGTCTGCTGTGGAAGAGTCCGTACAGTACAGTACCCAACTCACAGTGCCTCTGCTGCTGAGGAAGAGTCAGTACAGTACCCTGCTGAGGAAGAGTCAGTACAGTACCCAACTCACAGTGCCCCTTGCTGCTGAGGAAGAGTCAGTACAGTACCCAACTCACAGTGCCCCCTGCTGCTGAGGAAGAGTCAGTACAGTGCCCCTGCTGCTGAGGAAGAGTTAGGTTGGTTTCCTGTTTTTGCTTTTTTCACCCTCACTGTGAGGAGTGGAGTAGCTCTGTCACCCACACACACACACACACACACACACACGCAAACACACACACACACACCCTCACTATGAGGAGTGGAGTAGCTCTGTCACCTCACACCTCTGGCTTCTTCGCCGCCGCCTTTTTCCTGCCAGCGCTGCACATGCAGCAACATCCTTATCTGATCATCAGCCAAATCGCTCATTTCTACACAGACCAGACCATCGTCTACTAGTGTGTTGAAGTCACAGACCATCGTCTACTAGTGTGTTGAAGTCACAGACCAGACCATCGTCTACTAGTGTGTTGAAGTCACAGACCATCGTCTACTAGTGTGTTGAAGTCACAGACCAGACCATCGTCTACTAGTGTGTTGAAGTCACAGACCAGACCATCGTCTACTAGTGTGTTGAAGTCACAGACCAGACCATCGTCTACTAGTGTGTTGAAGTCACAGACCAGACCATCGTCTACTAGTGTGTTGAAGTCACAGACCATCGTCTACGAGTGTGTTGAAGTCACAGACCAGACCATCGTCTACTAGTGTGTTGAAGTCACAGACCAGACCATCGTCTACTAGTGTGTTGAAGTCACAGACCAGACCATCGTCTACTAGTGTGTTGAAGTCACAGACCAGACCATCGTCTACTAGTGTGTTGAAGTCACAGACCAGACCATCGTCTACGAGTGTGTTGAAGTCACAGACCAGACCATCGTCTACTAGTGTGTTGAAGTCACAGACCATCGTCTACTAGTGTGTTGAAGTCACAGACCAGACCATCGTCTACTAGTGTGTTGAAGTCACAGACCATCGTCTACTAGTGTGTTGAAGTCACAGACCATCGTCTACGAGTGTGTTGAAGTCACAGACCAGACCATCGTCTACTAGTGTGTTGAAGTCACAGACCATCGTCTACTAGTGTGTTGAAGTCACAGACCAGACCATCGTCTACTAGTGTGTTGAAGTCACAGACCAGACCATCGTCTACTAGTGTGTTGAAGTCACAGACCATCGTCTACTAGTGTGTTGAAGTCACAGACCAGACCATCGTCTACGAGTGTGTTGAAGTCACAAGGCGGAGGCGCACGGAGGAAATGGACACAGTCAAGCAAGTCGCGTTCTTACTGATATTCCAGTTTAATTCTGTTCGACTAAATCTGATGAGCGAGAATGCTTTTGGATGTCGAGGTGAAGAGGCCATTTTTGATTATCCAACTGGATATGGTACAACAACACATGTATTCTACAAGACCACTGGAGACGCCCCTCAGGTCTTGATTGACATCTCTGGAAACCGAGTCACAGAAACAGCAAGAGCAGAGTGTTTGCGATTCAGTCCATCTATCGAAGTCCAGCTGAAGAATCTCACCCTATCAGATGGTGGACTATACAGAGCGGAGACATGGAGCGAGGGGACACTGGGGTTTAGTCGCACCTTCCAACTGACCGTTTGCCAAAAAAGAAACCGATGGGAAGTTGAGTTTGTGGATATTTACTCAACTGAACTCCACTCATTTGGATTCAATTTGACATCCTTTGATGCGAGTCAGGCTCACCAAGGGGAATGAAAGTGGTCCACCACAACACCACCATCCATCTCTCCAACATCAACTACGGCACGTACCTGATCATCACTAGGAGAGACGGGCAATGTCTGACACTAAAGGGAATTGGTATTAGTGAAATTGGAACAAGTTCAGGACACAGTGAAGTTTTTTATATTCCAGTAGAGTACGTTAAAGAGGAGCTTTTTCCGTCACCAGGGGATACTGTGACCCTTCTCTGTCCTTTTCGTTCTTCGTACGGAGGAAAGGTGGAATGG
>NC_085000.1:12832550-12837550 GCF_963854185.1 Sardina pilchardus | reverse complement strand
TAATTCAGGGCTGGAGCTGCAGAAACGCTCAAATTGTGGATCTCAGGGTGCGGCCCACACACACACACACACACACCACACACACATCATCATCATCATCATCATCATCATCATCATCATCATCATCGTCATCATCATCATCATCTTCTCTTCTCCATTCTTCTTCTACTGACATCACCATCATCACCAGCACCATCATCATCATCACCATCACCATCACGACCATCATCATCATCACCACCATCACCATCATCATAATATCTCCTCCTCTCCTCCTCATCATCATATCTCCTCCTCTCCTCATCTCCTCCTCATCATCATATCTCCTCCTCTCCTCATCTTCTCCTCTCCTCCTCATCTCCTCTCCTCTTCTCCTCCTCTTCTCCTCTCCTCCTCATCATCATATCTCCTCCTCTCCTCCTCTCCTCCTCATCATCATATCTCCTCCTCTCCTCCTCCTCATCATATCTCCTCCTCTCCTCATTTTCTCCTCTCCTCCTCATCTCCTCTCCTCCTCTCCTCATCTTCTCCTCTCCTCCTCATCTCCTCTCCTCCTCTCCTCCTCATCATCATATCTCCTCCTCTCCTCATCTTCTCCTCCTCTTCTCCTCTCCTGCTCATCTCCATGCCTTCGCTCATCCTTTCATGTCTCCTTTATGGTCCATTTCTCTTCCTCATCTCCCCATATCTTTTCATCCTCCTCTCCATTCATCATCTCCTCTCCTCATCCTCTCTCCTCCTCTCCATTCATCGTCTTCTCTCCTCCTCTGGTCTCCTCTCCTCCTCAGCTCTCTCCATCCCTTCCCTTTATCTTCTATTCTCTTCCTCCTTCTCTTTCTCTCCTATATTATCATCCTCCTCTCCTTGCTGCCTCTTTTCTCCCTCCTTCTTTCCAAACTCCTTTCCTCTCATCTCCACACACACACACACACACACACGCACACACACACACACACACACACACACACACACACACACACACACACACCATGTCTATCACTTCATCATTCCTCAGTATCTGATCTGATGGTATCTCTCTCCTCTCCTCCACTCTCCTTCTCTCATCTTCCATCCTCTCCCCTCCTCTCTCCTCTGCTCCATTTCTCTCTTTCCTCCCTTTTCCTCTCTCCTCCTCTCCTGTTCTCTCTCTCCTCCCTTCTCTCCTCTGTATTCGGTCTGACAGTGTGTGTCTCTCTCTCCTCTGTGTGTTTGATGTGCTAATGTTTGTTTGTCTCTAGCTGTGCTAGCATGTGGCTCTATAATTACCTCTAACTCACTCATGCACAATGTTGAAACAGCGCCCACGTAGTATAGTCTAAAGCTGATGTGATGGATGGCTTCTTAGCACAGCATCCTCATTAGGCTACATCCTCCTAGCATAGCACTGATGTAGACTAAATCCTCCTAGCATAACACTGATGTAGGCTACATCCTCCTAGCATAGCATTGATGTAGGCTACATCCTCCTAGCATAACACTGATGTAGGCTACATCCTCCTAGCATAACACTGATGTAAGCTACATCCACCTAGCATAACACTGATGTAGGCTACATCCACCTAGCATAACACTGATGTAGGCTATATCCTCCTAGCATAACACTGATGTAGGCTACATCCTCCTAGCATAGCATTGATGTAGGCTATATCCTCCTAGCATAACACTGATGTAGGCTACATCCACCTAGCATAACACTGATGTAGGCTATATCCTCCTAGCATAACACTGATGTAGGCTACATCCTCCTAGCATAGCATTGATGTAGGCTACATCCTCCTAGCATAACACTGATGTAGGCTATATCCTCCTAGCATAACACTGAGGTCAGGTGAGGTCAAGGTCATGCCCAACATGGTGATGTACACACTGGTGGTCTCTGTCTCAGGTCAGGTGAGGTCAAGGTCATGGCCTGTCTGGTGATGTACACACTGGTGGTCTCTGTCTCAGGTCAGGTGACGTCAAGGTCATGGCCTGTCTGGTGATGTACACACTGGTGGTCTCTGTCTCAGGTCAGGTGACGTCAAGGTCATGCCCAACAACCCCATAAGCCCCTCTGTTTGCCATGCCATTAAACTTCTCCATGAAGAAGAGGCCTGCTTTGACGGTTCAGTTGATAAGACACACACACAAAATACCCTCACACACACACACACCCTGCTGTCTCTCTTTGTTGGTTTAATTCTCTCTCACCCTCACACACACGCACACACAGACACACGCGCACACACACACACACACACACACACACACACACACACACACACACACGGGTGTGTGGATGGAGTGTGAAATATGGGCGCTGTGTATTAGTAGAGTCTATCTGGGGGTTCACTCCTGGTCCTTGTTTGTCTCAAAATTTCCATCAATCAATAACGGTGCTCAAGCAGGAGACAGTGTGTGTGTGTGTGTGTGTGTGTGTGTGTGTGTGTGTGTGTGTGTGTGTGAACGTGTCTGAGAGTCAAGTCTTTTATTATTCAAACCAGCTTCGCACTGCCCCACGTAGTCAGTAAACATCCATGCTCCTGCATAAATAATGCCTAATCCGATCGATGTCTTGAGGTGAAATGTGTGTGAGTGTGTGTGTGTGTGTGTGTGTGTGTGTGTGTGTGTGTGTGTGTGTGTGTGTGTGTGTGTGTGTGCGTCCCTAATCCAATCGATGTCTGAAGTGAAATGTATTCAGCGTCTGAGATTAGTGTAATGATTGGCGGCTCTGCTTACCACGGTCCAGTAGAGGGTCGACCACCTTCGACCATCCCCCCCTCAAACACACACTCTCGAGCACACACTCCTCTCCCCACTCAAACACACACTCTTGTCAAACACACACTCCTCTCCCCACTCAAACACACACTCTCGTTAAACACACACTCTCAAACACACACTCCTCTGTCCCCCCTCAAGCACACACTCTCAGACACACACTCATCTCACCCCCCTCAAACACACACTCTCAAACACACACTTCTCTTTCCCCACCTCAAACATACACTCTCAAACACACACTTCTCTTTCCCCACCTCAAACATACACTCTCAAACACACACTCCTGTCCCCCTTCTAACACACACTCTCAAAGACACACTCCCCTCAAACACACTCTCCTCATCCTCCTCTCAATTACACACTCCTCCTCCCCCTCAAACCCACACTCACACACACACACACACACACACACACACACACACACACACACACTCCTCTCCCCACTAAGCCCTTTGTTGAACTCACACTTTCTGCTCTACTTCAGCACATTAGAGTTAAACACACACATTCTGCTCCACCTCAGCAAATTAGAGTTAAACACACACTTTCTGCTCCACCTCAGCAGGTTGGAGTTAAACACACACTTTCTGCTTCACCTCAGCAAATTAGAGTTAAACACACACTCCACACTTATAGGAACTTCCAATAGGAACAGAGCTGTGTGAGAACAGAGCTGTGTGAGCCAATAGGAACAGAGTTGCATGAGAGCATAGTTCATCTGAGTAGCGGGGCGCTTCAGACAGATAAGATAAGAGGGACAGTTGCCGTGACTACCTATGGGGATGAGAGTGGATGGAGGTTGCCGTGACTACCTATGGGGATGAGAGTGGATGGAGGTTGCCGTGACTACCTATGGGGATGAGAGTGGATGGAGGTTGCTGTGACTACCTATGAGGAGGAGAGTGGATGTACAGTAAGTTGCCGTGACTACCTATGGGGAGGAGAGTGGATGGAAGAGGTTGGCACGGTAACAGTTCACTTCCACTTGGGTTAGGAGCATAACTCTAGCACTGTTCTACAGTTTGTGTGTGTGTGTGTGTGTGTCTGTGTGTGTATGTGTGGGTGGGTGTGTGGTGTGTGTGTGTGTGTGTGTGTGTGTGTGTGTGTGTGTGTGTGTGTGTGTGTGTGTGTGTGTGTGTGCGCACTTATGTTTGTGCATGTGTGATGTGTGTGTGTGATCCCGCAGTGAACACAGTAAGCCTTACTTTAGAAGACCCAACACACACACGGATTAGTGTAAATCAGACAACAGAAGCAATAATACTGTGTGTGTTTTCTGAGATGAAAGTGGGTTCGCTGTGTGTGTGTGTGTGTGTGTGCTAATGGCACTGCCCTACAGGTGTTTTGGTGTCTAGACAGGTATAATCAAGCTGACTGAATCCACCCTGTTTGCCCCGTGACTATTTTTCTCTCTTTGTTTATCCCTGTTTATTACAGACGTCATAAAAGTCCATCCACAAGGTTGTGTGTGTGTGTGTGTGTGTGTGTGTGTGTGTGTGTGTGTGTGTGTGTGTGTGTGTGTGTGTGTGTGTCACTGTTAAGGGTAGATGTGTTGAAACGGGTTGAGCATAAGGTGGAACACTCTCAGGAGGACTCAGGTGGATTTAGTTCAAGATTGGGACTTTTTATTTTGCCCAAAAGAAGGCCCGTAGGCTATAAAATGGTCAATAATAATAATAACAAAATCAAAGATGAAAAATGAAAAAAAGAAAAGAAAAACTTCTTCAATAAAGAAAGTAAATCGACATAATAGTCAAAAACATAAGTACAAATTTGTCTAGACAATAATCTGAAATGACTTCTCACTAGTCAATACAACCGTCATGAGAGCTGCAAGACAAACGTCTCTCCATGAACTGCTCTCCCGAACCTCTGAACAGGGAGGTTTAAGTTAGGCCCGAGTGTGCCCCTACAATTGGGTCATACCAATGTACACAACATCACAGGGGATACTCAAGTGTCATAACAATAAGGAAGCTAAATACAGCTATAAAGACATTCCAAAATATGTAAAAACATAAAAGACAATATGTAAACACTGGCACTACAAGAAGGCATAACCTACATTTAATTTACAGCCTATAAATATCACTTTACAAAACCGGGGTTCATTTCCGGTGAACCCGGAAGTCACATCACTGATAAGGGGGAATTCAGGCCAGGAAATCCCTTTCAAAACAAACAGAAGACGAGACGCTGAACACGACGAACGTTACACACTATCACTTACTAAACTA
>NC_085000.1:12825050-12827550 GCF_963854185.1 Sardina pilchardus | reverse complement strand
CACACACACACACACACACACACACACACACACACACACACACACACACACACACACACACACACACACACACACACATTGTATCCCACGTGTTCCCTGTGACCTGTTATCACTCTTTTTCTCTCTCTCTTTCTCTGTCTGTCTATAGGTCTACACGTCTATCTTTATCTCTCTCTCTCTCTCTCTCTATCCGTCGTCTATAGGTCTACACGTCTATCTTTCTCTCTCTCTCTTTCTCTCTCTCTCTCTTTCTCTCTCTCTCTCCGTCGTCTATAGGTCTACACGTCTATCTTTCTCTCTCTCTTTCACTCCATCTGTCAATAGTGAACAGAACGTCTCATGTTTGTGACTTCTAATCTTTCCGAATTCACTCATCTTACATCTTTCCCTCTCTCTCTCCATCAACCCTTTCTCTCTCCCCCCTTTCTTTCTCCCTCTCTCTCTTTCTGTCACTCTCTCTTTCTCCCTCTCTTCCTCTCTCTCTTCTCTCTGTGTGTCTCTCTCATCCAAGGGTGTAGGTTTGGTCTCAGCTTTGGGGGGGACACCCAGAAGTGAACTTTTACTGGGAAGACTGTAATTCATTTTTGATAGTAGTTAGATAGACCATAGTTTAGGAATAATGTCTATAAATTTATGAGACATAATACGTAAATATCTGAGACTGTGTAATGCTGAACAAACAACATTTTATTAACATAAATTATTATGGACATTATACTAGCAAAAAGTACTGCCACAGGGAAGTACTTTCAGAACTGGTCTAGCAATGCAATGACAGTTCTTCATTAAACTGTGAATTCGGTGGTCTCCCTTTTATTTCTCTGCATTGTATGGGCTACACTCTAATACATTACAGAATTACAGTAATATAGAAACGAAAATGTCTCAGATCCACTGTTTATTGTGACTGTAAGATTCTAACTTAAGGTAGGCTAATTAAGCCTACTTGGTGACTTGGTAAGGAAACGTTGGCATTCTATCAAGATAGATAGAGCAACTTCTCTGCCACTATCCGTGCTGCACACCCCTAATCAATGCTCCTAACCTTGGTTGAAATATTACAGACGCTAGGCTTAGCTGTAACAATATCCTGGGTAACATATAGCCTAATATCACTAGTTAATAATATTTTCCACGGTACAATCTAAATTTGAAAGTCTGGTCACTAACGTTACCACTGCTAGTTTCTGTGGCTCTAGTTATTTGCTTTGTGAAAAAGCTTTATGTCCCCTTTGTATATGTGCAAAGCTTTGTATGTTTCCTCTTGGGTGGCATAGATGATCTACAAAGTACAAAAATGGGCAAACATATACGTGCTGAAGAGCAAAGGGAATGTTATTTCTTTTACTCTGGCCTTTATGGGGTATGTATTGGCAGACAGTCTCGGTAACTTACCGTTATCGTCGACACCCGCACGCACGTTTGTCTGCCAGTCAGACTCTGCTAATCTGCTTTGACACTCTCGCGTCCCGTGCTTGTAGCGTTTTCAGCCAATCAAATCACGGCGTGCCTTGTAGGCCTACTGTCGTGCTAGCCGTCGGAACGCAAAAATAAGTTCGCGAATATATTGGGGGGGACAATTTTGTCATCTTAAAATATTGAATGGGACTAGTCCCATGCGTCCCCCCCTAAACCTACGCCAGTGCTCTCATCTCTTGGTCCAGTGTCGTTCTGACCACAGGAGACCCCCCCCCCCACACACACACACACACACACATACACACCTATCTCTCTCTCTCTCACAAACACACACACACACACACACACACACACACACACACACACACACCACTCTCTCTCTCTCTCTCTCTCACACACACACACACACACACACACACACACACACACACACACACACACAGAGACACACAGACACACCTATCTCTCTCTCTCACACACACACACACACACACACACACACACACATACACACACCACTCTCTCTCTCTCACACACACACACACACACACACACACACACACAAACACAGAGACACACAGACACACCTCTCTCAAACACACACACACACACGGTGTCACCCCCTGACATCTAATTTGCTGGTGTCAGGTAAGAGAAGAGCACACCTGTCCACCTGTCCACACCACACCTGAGGCTTTGATGTCCAACCTCTTTGTGCCCTGTACACAACCACTGACATCCACACACACACACACACACACAAACACAGATAGAGTTGAGTGATTGGTCTGGGAAGGAACATGGTCACTGACATAGACCCATCTTCTTGTGTGTGTGTGTGTTCGTCGGTGTGTGTGTGTGTGTGTGTGTGTGTGTGTGTGTGTGTGTGTGTGTGTGTGTGTGTGTGTGTGTGTGTGTGTGTGTGTGTGTGTGCGTGTGTGTGTGTGTGTGTAGGACAAGGTGACTCTGCTGGACCATATCCCTCTCAGGGCCGTGGTCATCTATATCAATATACTTCAGTGTGTGCTGCCACCTCTCTCTCTCTCTCTGTCTCTCTCTCTCCCTCTCTGTCTCTCTCTCA
>NC_085000.1:12762550-12777550 GCF_963854185.1 Sardina pilchardus | reverse complement strand
TGTCTGTCTGTCTTTCTCCCTCTGTATCTCCCTCTCTCTTTTTGTCTGTCTGGATCTCCCTCTATCTCGCCCTCTCTCTCTCCAATTCTCTCTCTCTCTCTTTAGGTTTTCTTTTTCTTTTTTTGTTTTTGTCTGGTCCATTTGGTGTTTTTTTTATGTGTGTGTGTGTGGAGGGGGTAACATGGGCTGTTTTTATTGCTGTGTGTTTCCTTTTTGACTGGCAATAAAGGAACCTCTAAAGTCAAAAGTCTCTCTCCCTCTCTCTCTCTCTCTCTCTCTCTCTCTCTCTCTCTCTCTCTCTCTCTCTCTCTCAGCGGCAAGGTTAGATAGGATCTATACTCAGAAGACCCATAGGGGAATGTTCTGTCGCAACATTATAGCTCCTACTTTCCTCTCAGATCATCATCTTATTTCTGTTTCTTTTACTTTATCACAAAGTTGTCCACGATCTGGTCACTGGGTGTTCAATAATAGGTTATTGCAGGATCACAACTTTGTGGGTTTTTTCACTCATTTCTGGGAGGCCTGTTGAGAAAGTAAGTGTTCTTACGCATCCCTGAGCCAATGGTGGGATGTGGGCAAAAGACAGATCCAAGCCTTTTACCAGCAGTATACAGCCTGTAAATCTGGCGAGCAGAAGAGACATATACGGAATATTGAACAAGAGATATTGGATATTGTCAAGGAGCAGGGGCTGGGTGCGGCTGAGGCTTTAGAGAGAAAGAAGATGCTGCTTAGGAACCTGTGGGAGGAGAGAGGACGCGGGGCCCTGGTTCAAGCTCGGTTTGCACAGCTGAATGACATGGACCTACCCACCTCTTTTTTCTTTGGGCTGGAGAAAAGGAGATCCGAGAAGAAGCTGATCACGAACCTAACATTACCAGGGGGTAGACCTACTACTGATGCAAGGGAGATCCTTGCCTATGCTTCATCCTTCTATCAAGAACTTTTTACTGCAGAGCCTTGCGACCTGGACGCGAAGGACCAGCTCTTAGGAGAGGTCCCACGATTGTC
The DNA here is from genome assembly GCF_963854185.1 of Sardina pilchardus. Taxonomy (NCBI): domain Eukaryota; kingdom Metazoa; phylum Chordata; class Actinopteri; order Clupeiformes; family Clupeidae; genus Sardina; species Sardina pilchardus. Next base: position 12,776,536 of record NC_085000.1, on the reverse strand, counting down.
AGAGGAGCAGCAGGCAGGACTGGAACAGCCATTGACACTAAGTGAACTGACTGATGCGGTCATGGGACAGTCCACAGGGAAGACACCTGGGCTAGATGGGCTCACAGCGGAGTTCTACAAGGCTTTTTGGGCTCTTCTTGGGCCTGATCTCCACGTGGTTCTCCTGGAGTCCATGGCCAGGAAGACTCTACCTGTAAGCTTTAGGAGAGCGGTGATTACACTGTTGCCTAAGAAAGGTGACCTAGCACACCTTAAGAACTGGCGGCCAGTGTCGCTTCTTGGGACAGATACTAAAATCTTCTCTAAGGCAATGACTGACCGTCTCAAGGTGGTGTTGGGCAAGGTCATTCACTCAGACCAGTCTTACTGCCCGGGGCGTTCTATTTTTGACACTCTTTTTCTTATGAGGGATATGCTGGACTTTATTAAAGTGGGGAACCTGAATGTGGGGTTCCTTTCCTTGGACCAAGAAAAGGCGTTCGACCGAATAGACCATGACTATATTTTTAGAGCACTGGAGGCTTTTGGGTTTGGCCCATTCTTTATATCATGTGTCAGGCTTCTGTACACGGACGTGTACAGTATGTTAAAGATCAATGGCACTCTCACAAGGCCTTTTACTGTAAGTAGAGGCATCAGACAGGGTTGTAGCCTGTCGGGCCTACTGTACAGTATAGCCATAGAACCTCTGTTGATAAAGTTGAGGAAGAGTCTTCCGGGGCTCTCTATTCAGGGTTCTGCAAACAGGATGGCAACAGCACAGCTCCTTGCTTATGCGGATGACATAACTCTTGTAATACGCTCACAGGAAGACATAAGGAGTGTGTTGGCCTGTCTGGACTTGTTTCAGAGGGGCTCCTCTGCTCGAGTGAACTGGGAGAAAAGCCTGTCCCTGCTGGTAGGACAGTGGCAGGGGGTGGCTGTGCCACGATTGCCAATGCACTGTCAGTGGGGCAGGGATGGGCTCAAGATCCTGGGCATTTTCTTTGGCACGGAGCGGTATATCCAGAAGAACTGGGGAGGAGTGGCTGAGAAGGTGATGGGAAGATTGCAGAGGTGGGAGTGGATTCGACCACAACTGTCCTTTAGAGGACGAGTGCTAGTGGTCAACAATTTGGCTGTGTCTATGCTGTGGCACAGATTGACTGTTTTAAATCCTCCCACTGAGCTTGTTGCCTCCTTACAAAGGAGCTTTGTGAACTTCTTCTGGGGTGGGAACCATTGGCTTCCTCCTGGAGTCCTCTATCTACCTCTGGCTGAAGGGGGCCAGGGGTTGATTCACTTGGCCAGTAAGGTTAAAGCCATGAGATTGCAGTCCGCCCAAAAACTTCTATATGGGACTGATTTACCATGGGTGGAGTTTGGGCTGGCATTGCTGAGGGCCAGGACAGAAATGCAGTGGGATCGACAGCTGTTCCTGGTGCCACACACTGTCACTGCTCAGACAGAGCCGACGAGCTTCTATAGCTCAGTGTTTGACGCCTGGGGACACTTCACAGTGTCTCGTTCGGAGCATTATGGTCTCAATGAACCTTTGTTCCGTAATCCTTATTGGAAAGCGGAATGTGATGTTTCAAGTAACATTGTACCTCTTTTTGTTGGGGCAAAAATAACAAACTTCCTTTTCCGGACCTTCGCATCAGCCCCAACAGCCCTGGGTTTGTCTCTACGGGATCACTGCTTTCTTTTAAGGGGATGCTTGAGCTACATTTTACATCAGTGGACAGAAAAGTTTTGTATAATGCCATTGTGAAATCTGTTCATGCAAATGTACTCAAGGGAAGGGTGGACACAAAATGGAGGGGTCATGTTGGGGCAAATGAGGATCGTTTGCCATCATGGAGGGTACTGTACAAGCCCCCCATACCAAAAAGGTCTGGGGACCTTCAGTGGCGAGTACTTCATTGTGTCATGGCCACAAAGGTCTTTGTTGTCAAGTTAAGACAGGATCTCTCACCCTTATGTAGTGTCTGCAATGTACCTGACTCAGTGTTCCATGTTTTTTGTGATTGTTCGAAATTGTTGCCCCTGTTTCAGCTGTTGGGAGGAGTGTGTGAAGGGGGGGAAATGTTTTTGGAAGTGATTTAGTTTCATAAGGGGAATTGGCAATGAGAAAATCTGTGAAAACATTTTGTTTGTATTCATGAGTTTTTAACGTTTATGGGATTCACTAAATTGTCACTGAAACAAACAAACAAACAAAAACAAACATACAGTACACAGCCTCATTCAGTTCTGCTGTAAACACAACAGATGTTCCTCCCAAATAAGCTGCAGCCTAATGCAGTACACCCTAAACAGCATGGTGTGGCGTTACTATGGACGCACTCTTGATGGTGTGTTACTATGGACACGCCCTTGAAGGTGTGGCATTACTATAGACACGCCCTTGAGGGTGTGGCTTTACTATGGCACAGCAGGTCAGGACCTACTACACACTTACCCACACACACACATACACACCTCAGATCCTCCGCATACACAGGCACTCTCAACACTGACACACACACACACACACACACACACACACACACACACACACACACACACACACACACACACACACACACACACACACACACACACACACACACACACACACACACACTTGTTCACACATGTTCATGACAACTTCCATATATCCCCTGCTAACACACGAATATGCCGGGCTGCAACCATGTAAAAACTGAACGAGAGACCGGGAGGATGAGACAGAGAGAGAGAGAGGGAGAGAGAGATGGAGATTGATGGAGAGAAAAAAGGGATGAGAGAGGGAGAAATTGAGGGATAGAGATGGATAGAGAGAAAAAAGGGATGGAATGAGAGAACAAGAGAATGAGAGAGAAAGAGAGAGAGGGAGGGAGAGATAGATAGAGAGAAAAGGGGATGGAATGAGAGAGAGGGAAAGGGAGGGAGAGAGAGAGATGTAGAGAGGGAAAGGGAGAGAGAGATGTAGAGAGGGAAAGGGAGAGAGAGAGATGTAGAGAGGGAAAGGGAGAGAGAGAGAGAGAGAGAGATGTAGAGAGGGACAGGGAGAGAGAGAGATGTAGAGAGGGAAAGGGAGAGAGAGAGATGTAGAGAGGGAAAGGGAGAGAGAGGGATGTAGAGAGGGAAAGGGAGAGAGAGAGATGTAGAGAGGGAAAGGGAGAGAGAGAGAGCTGTAAAGAGGGCGTAGGGGTGCAGGGCGGTGGAGATATTGATTGGAAAGCGTGACCTAATGAGGTGGTGGTGTCCGCGCTGATGAAATGTAAATTGCGTATTGTTGTGTTTGTGGACACGGCGGCGCTACGCAGGAAGCAGCTGAATTATTCATGACAAACGGCCAAATGAAACACGTCCCTGAGTTTGCATGGGGGTAATAGATTCACAACAGCAGCAGGACTAATGGAGGAATGACTCCTAACCCATACCATCCCTCCACAACACACACACACACACACACACATCATAACATCCCTCCACAACACACATACATCATAACATCCCTCCAAAAAAGACAACACACACACACACATCAGAACATCCCTCCACAAAAGACAATATTCACACACACACACACACACACACACACACACACACACACACACACACACACACACACACACACACACACACACACATATACACAGACACACACATCATAACATCCCTCCACAAAAGACAACATTCACACACACACTTACACACACACACACACACACACAGACACACACACACACACACACACACAGACACACACACACACACACACACACACATCATAACATCCCTCCACAAAAGACAACATTTTCACATACACACACACATCATAAAATCCCTTTACAATAGACAACATTCATACACACATCATAACACACACAACACCTCCACAACAGACAAGAAACGCCCCATACACACACACAATTATCATATAATTTCTACGGAACAGACAAGAGCACCCTGTAAAACACAAACACACACCTTTCACACACATACGTCTCCTTTGTCCTGCTCTTACTGTAGCTCCATATGCCCCCCCCCCCCCCCCCCCGTGTCTCTCTCTCCATCTTAATCTCCTCCCCCCCCCCCCCCCCCCCCCAGTGCTGGCCTGTGTGTGTTCTTCATTACCTTTCGGCCTCACGATGACAGGCCGGTAATAACCTTGGAGCAATGTTGGTAAACACTTTTGACAAATTACAATTGCCTCCTCGCCTCTCCCTGCTCCTCTCTTCTCTTCTCTTCTCTTCTCTTCTCTTCTCTTCTCTTCTCTCTCTCCTCTTCTCTTCTCTCTTCTCTCTTCTCTTCTCTTCTCTTCTCTTCTCTCTCTCCTATCTCTCCTCTCTCCATCCTTTTCACCTCCTCTCTGCTCCTCTAGTCATCTCTCATCTCAGCTCCTCTCAACACTTCTTTACTCCACTCTCCACCTCCTCTCTCACCTCACATCTCTTCACCTCCTCTCCGCTCCTCTACTCCTCTCTTCACCTCCTCTCTCTCCTCTCTACTCCGCTCTTCACCTCCTCTCTCACCTCTCATCTCTTCACCTCCTCTCTCTCCTCTACTCCGCTCTTCACCTCCTCTCTCACCTCTCTACTCCGCTCTTCACCTCCTCTCTCACCTCACATCTCTTCACCTCCTCTCTGCTCCTCTACTCCTCTCTTCACCTCCTCTCTCACCTCTCATCTCTTCACCTCCTCTCTCTCCTCTACTCCTCTCTTAACCTCCTCTCTCACCTCTCATCTCTTCACCTCCTCTCTCTCCTCTACTCCTCTCTTCACCTCCTCTCTCTCCTCTCTACTCCTCTCTTCACCTCCTCTCTCACCTCTTCACCTCCTCTCTCTCCTCTACTCCTCTCTTCACCTCCTCTCTCTCTTCTCTACTCATCTCTTCACCTCACATCTCTTCACCTCCTCTCTCACCTCTACTCCTCTCTTCACCTCCTCTCTCTCCTACTCCTCTCTTCACCTCCTCTCTCACCTCTCATCTCTTCACCTCCTCTCTCTCCTCTACTCCTCTCTTCACCTCCTCTCTCTCCTCTCTTCACCTCCTCTCTCACCTCTCATCTCTTCACCTCCTCACTCTCCTCTACTCCTCTCTTCAAATTGTCTCTCTCCTCTCTCCACAACTCTCCTCTCCTCATCTCCTCTCATCTACTCACCTCCTCTCTCCTCTCCAATCTTCACCTCCTCTCTCCTCTCCTCTGCGTCTCCTCACTGCTGTGATGAGGAGGGTCACCCCCCCCCCCCCCCCCCCCCCACGCGCCTGCGGTTTCCATGGCGGCGGCGCAGACGTTAATGGCGTTCCGGCTCCATCACCTGCAGTTCGTGGGCCGGGCAATAATGCCGTAATGGCCAGACATCCATCGGCATGGCAACGCCGCTGATAGCACTCGCCGCGCTAATGTCCGGTCCAGGAGAGTTTGGTCAGAGGAGAGGCCGCTTTGTTTAGGGATAAATCAACGCTCCTGAGAGCTGCGATACACACACACACACACACACAGAACACAGTTAATGTCCGGCCAAGGAGGGTTTGATCAGAGCAGAGGCCGCTTTGTTTAGGGATAAATCAACACTCCTGAGAGCTGCGATATCAAGTGCATAAACCTACCGTCAGCACACACACACACACACACACACACACACACACACTACAGCCACTACTAGAGCAAACTCTCTCAGGACACACTGGTAGACAGCACTACACAGACAGCACTTACCTACTTTACCCATGTTATGACCTTACCTACTTTACCCATGTTATGACCTCACCTACTTTACCCATGTTATGACCTCACCTACTTTACCCATGTTATGACCTCACCTACTTTACCCATGTTATGACCTCACCTACTTTACCCATGAAATATTCTTGCTGGACTGGAGGACCAAGGGAAGTCCACAGACGGCGGCAATAATACAATAAGCAGCTGTTTGGCCGTTTCATGCGACCTCGCTGCACTGAAGGTGAGCCTCATAATTCATAACATTTCTGGAGTTTAATAGCAACCCTGGAAGGACACGAGCGCATTACAAACACACTCCCAGATAAGAGAGGCGGAGAACACAACACGCGCAGAATACTGCACACAGCTGGACACCTCAACACGCGCAGAATACTGCACAGAGCTGGGCTCCTCAACACGCGCAGAATACTGCACACAGCTGGACTCCTCAACACGCGCAGAACACTGCGCACAGCTGGACACCTCAACACGCGCAGAATACTGCACACAGCTGGGCTCCTCAACACGCGCAGAATACTGCACACAGCTGGGCTCCTCAACACAGCTGGGCTCCTCAACATGCGCAGAATACTGCGCACAGCTGGGCTCCTCAACACGCACAGAATACTGCACACAGCTGGGCTCCTCAACACGCGCAGAATACTGAACAGAGCTGGACTCCTGAACACGTGCAGAATACTGCGCACAGCTGGGCACCTCAACACGCGCAGAATACTGCCCACAGCTGGACTCCTCAACACACACAGAATACTGCACACAGCTGGACTCAACACGCAGAATACTGCACACAGCTGGGCTCCTCAACACGCGCAGAACACTGCACACAGCTGGACTCCACAACACGCCCTCAACACGCGCAGAATACTGCGCACAGCTGGACTCCTCAACACGAGCAGAACACTGCACACCGCTGGACTCCACAACACGCCCTCAACACGCGCAGAATACTGCACACAGCTGGGCTCCTCAACACGCGCAGAATACTGCACACAGCTGGGCTCCTCAACACGCGCAGAATACTGCGCACAGCTGGACTCCTGAACACGCGCAGAATACTGCACACAGCTGGACACCTCAACACGTGCAGAATACTGCACACAGCTGGGCTCTTCAACACGCGCAGAATACTGCACACAGCTGGACTCCTGAACACGCACAGAATACTGCGCACAGCTGGGCTCCTCACACCTCAACACGCGCAGAATACTGCGCACAGCTGGGCTCCTCAACACGCGCAGAATACTGCACACAGCTGGAGAACACAACACGCGCAGAATACTGCGCACAGCTGGACTCCTGAACACGCACAGAATACTGCGCACAGCTGGGCTCCTCACCTCAACACGCGCAGAATACTGCGCACAGCTGGGCTCCTCACACCTCAACACGCGCAGAATACTGCGCACAGCTGGGCTCCTCAACACGCGCAGAATACTGCACACAGCTGGAGAACACAACACGCGCAGAATACTGCGCACAGCTGGGCACCTCAACACGCGCAGAATACTGCCCACAGCTGGACTCCTCAACACACACAGAATACTGCACATAGCTGGACTCAACACACAGAATACTGCACACAGCTGGGCTCCTCAACACGCGCAGAATACTGCACACAGCTGGACTCCTGAACACGCGCAGAATACTGTGCACAGCTGGACTCCTGAACACGCACAGAATACTGCGCACAGCTGGGCTCCTCACCTCAACACGCGCAGAATACTGCGCACAGCTGGGCTCCTCACCTCAACACTCGCAGAATACTGCGCACAGCTGGGCTCCTCACCTCAACATGCACAGAATACTGCACACAGCTGGGCTCCTCAACACGCGCAGAATACTGCACACAGCTGGGCTCCTCAACACGCGCAGAATACTGCACACAGCTGGAGAACACAACACGCGCAGAATACTGCACACAGCTGGGCTCCTCAACACGCGCAGAATACTGCACACAGCTGGACTCCTCAACACGCGCAGAATAATGCACACAGCTGGAATACTGCACACAGCTGGACTCCTCAACACGCGCAGAATACTGCACACAGCTGGACTCCTCACCTCTGCAGCGATAAGGAGTGTAAGATGGAGCCCCAGGAGCAGGCTCTGTTATAGGCCCTTATTAAATTAACATGAATTAAAGACTCCACGCAGCGCTACCCTGGGCTGATGCTAACGCTAGCACTGGGGCTGATGCTCACAGATAAGATTAGCGTTAGCTTTATGCTGCGCTAACGGCAGCCAAGGACAGCGGGTGAAACACACACACACACACACACACACACACACTCACACACACACACACAGATATACTGTACCTCATTCATGTTTCTGTGATGAGATATGTGTGTACACACACACATAGCCAACAGGCATACACTCACACACAGATCTACCTCGTTCATGTCTCTGTGATGACAGATATGCCCACACACACACACACTCACACACACACACAGATATACTGTACCTCGTTCATGTTTTCTGTGATGACTGATGAGATATGTTCATACACACACATAGCGAACAGGCATACACTCACACAGAGATCTACCTTATTCATGTCTCTGTGATGACAGATATGCCCACACACACACACACACACACAAGGAGGATAAATCTGTTGCTAAGAGATACACTGCTGAGCGTGTCTAAGTTTGCTGGTGTGATTATAACACACCGAGACTTATCCCCAGAATAGATCAGACAGCACAGGTAGAGCACCTATCCCCAGAATAGATCAGATAGCACAGGTAGAGCACCTATCCCCAGAGTAGATCAGTCAGCACAGGTAGAGCACCTATCCCCAGAATAGATCAGACAGCACAGGTAGAGCACCTATCCCCAGAATAGATCAGTCAGCACAGGTAGAGCACCTATCCCCAGAGTAGATCAGACAGCACAGGTAGAGCAGTCTGAATTAATGCCAGAGGAGTCTCAAGATCATTTCTACAGTACAATACATTTCGCTGAAAAACGTACCTTTTCATTAACGAACTCAATCACGATCTATAACGATCACAAAATCAATTCATTAGATATAGGTATCGTTTTGAAGGTTGATTAGAGGTTGGTTTGAAGGTTTATTTGAGGTTGGCCCTTTCGTGAAAATTGTGAAAATTTGAACAATGTGTGATTTCGCTGTGGAGGGTCACAAATACACACACACATACACACCATGTACACATACAGACACAAACACACACACATACACAACATGTACACATGCACACACACAGACACAAATACACACACATACAAAACATCTACATGCACACACACAAATATACACACATACACAACATGTACACAGGCACTCACACAGGCACAAATACACACATATACACAACATGCACACACGCACACACACACACACACACACACACACACACACACACACACAAGCACAAATCCATATAAAACATCTACAAGCACACACACAAACACAAATACACAAACACAGAACACACACTTATGCTACATATCTATGTGGTATTATGTCAGAGTGGTGTCTGTCACTGTCCCACACACACATTCATGAGATTGACACACATGCAGACATACAGTACATATGATACATAAGACACACAAACACACACACACACACACACACACACAGAGTAAACCACACGATCCTGTTCCTCTCCCTCCCTGTGATCCCTCTGTGAGTGTGTGTGTGATGTCTCTATCTCTCTATGGTGCAGATGAAACCCATCCATCATTGTCTGCTTCCATCAGGCCACACCCACTGGATACTCATATATCACGAGTGAGTGTGAGTGTGTGTGTGTGTGTGTGTGTGTGTGTGTTTGGCCTGTGGATGATAAGGCACTGGGGATACACATCTTACATGTGTAGGTCGTTGGTAGAGCCCGTTGTATTCACAGGGTTATGGTGATGGCTGGGATTTCCACGGATCACAGTGACTGACAGAAATGGGTGATGGTAGTGTAGTGGTTAAGGAGCTGGGCTAGCGTGCAGTAGTGTGTGTGTGTGTGTGTGTGTGTGTGTGTGTGTGTGTGTGTGTAAGGTGGTGGTAGTGTACTGGTTAAGATTACAGTAGCGTAGGCCAATTTGAATATACTTTACATTGTACATATTGTTTTGCAGTGTGTTTTTCTTTTCAAGAAAGACAAAAACTAGTTTAAATTCAACAATTTTTTATCATATATGTTTTCATATATATCATATATCATTTGAAGTGATTATTTTGTCTTCATGAAATAAAACATATTGGAGAGTCCCAGGGTACCAGAACAGAGAGTCCGCGTACCACCAGTGATACCCGTACCACAGTATGAGAACCACTGCTTTAGGGTTTTGCCACATGGGCTACAATATGTAATCCATTTCCCCCCTGTTGGCTGATCTTCTTAGGTGCACATGGTGGCAGACATCGGAAGGACGTCAGTCGACGATGAGAAAATGAACGTCTGGTTGCCAGACCACGTCTCATTTGAGAAGTGGGAGGCGTTAGCCAGGCTAGGTACAGTAAGTAAATTAGCAGATGATGATGTAAAGTAATTGCCCTCTTGGTTATATACTGTTTAAATATACATATTTATTGGAAAATCAGTTACAGTAATGCCACTAAACTGATGCCTGAGATAAGCACCATTACAGTAAGGACTTAATCTCTCTGTAGGTTACAGTAATGCCACTAAACTGATGCCTGAGATAAGCACCATTACAGTAAGGACTTCATCTCTCTGTAGGTTACAGTAATGCCACTAAACTGATGCCTGAGATAAGCACCATTACAGTAAGGACTTCATCTCTCTGTAGGTTACAGTAATGCCACTAAACTGATGCACCATTACAATAAGAACTTTAACTTTGTAGTCTGTAGGTTACAGTAATGCCACTAAACTGATGCCTGAGATAAGCACCATTACAGTAAGCACTTCATCTCTCTGTGGGTTCCACATCTCATGGTGCCACCTCTGAGCCAGCAGCCCTTTGTGTTTCTGCAATGAGCCTGCCATGATTATTCATGAATTAAATGAGCTGAATATCATTGCTAATGCCTTGTTAACCTGAATTGCCTAATATAGGACAAATTATAATGCCTCTGAGAGGGCTGCCGTCGCAGGAATGGGATCGTCAGGAAGGGCTGAGCTTTCCACAGGGGCTTCAGTAATGGGCCACACATTACTGAATATCTTGAAGAACCGTAGGATGTTGGAGGACCATATTTTTTTGAATGTTGTTCTTAAGGGGTCATGTCAAACCATCCCATAACCACTAATTTAATGTGTAGGGCAACCTAGTTAAAAATGATAAAGCAAAATTGAGATGTTGAATCTGAATGCATGCCAAGGTTCATGGAACTCCGTTCATGGGGGGTGGGGCATATAATGAAATATTTTATGTATACATTTAGTGACTGTACACCAACTGGCCTGTAGATGGCCTGACACAGTTTTCTGTGAATATCTTGAGAACCGTAGGGCCTAGGGGCCATGTATTTCATGTATAGCGCCACCTAGTCAAAGTTGAGAAAGCAAATATGAGGCATTGTAATCCCAGGTATCTTTGGCTGACAGGACCCAAACTGCATGACATTTAAAGTGTAGGATCATTATGACACCCTCTGAATGTATGCCAAGGTTGGTGCAATTTGGTTCACGGGGGGCCATGTAGTGTACAGTACGCGCAAGGCAGGATGGGAACACCCAGGCTAAAGTTGTTGGTGATCATATTGTCTATCTAGCTGAATGATCATATCGTGCTTTGTGGCTTTTATGACTGCACCTGCTGTCCATCACTCAGCTGATTCAGCATGATGTTATGTAACATAAGAAGTTTACCATTTTGCTGACATCATGGTGACATAAACACAGCAGGGTTATGGCACATTTCCAATGGAGCCGAGTTCCGGCTTGGGTGTTCCTGGGAAAGGAGTGTGTGTGTGTGTGTGTGTGTGTGTGTGTGACGCACACTAATCCTGGCAGGAAGTATAGTCTTAGAGGCGATAGAAAGATAGACAGAGAGACAAATTCAATGAGCAATGGAGACAGCGAGTCACACACACACACACACACACACACACACAGAGAGAGAGTGCGAGAGAGAGACTAAGTGCATTAGGGAATCTAGTAGGGCGGTGCAGACTAAAGTAGATAAAGAAAGGGGGTGAGTGTGTGTGTGCATGTGACATGTGTTTTCGTATTACAGTATTGTTGTATATTCTATCCCAACGCTACATTACAAATGACTGTGTGTGTATGTGTGTATGTACATGTGTTTTCATATTATAGTATTAATGTAGATTCTATCCTAACGCTACTTCACAGATGACTGTGTGTGTGTATGTACATGTGTTTTCGTATTATAGTATTCATGTAGATTCTATCCTAACGCTACTTCACAGATGACTGTGTGTGTGTGTGTGTATGTGTGTATGTACATGTGTTTTCGTATTATAGTATTAATGTAGATTCTATCCTAACGCTACTTCACAGATGACTGTGTGTGTGTGTGTGTGTGTGTGTGTATGTGTGTATGTACATGTGTTTTCGTATTATAGTATTCATGTAGATTCTATCCTAACGCTACTTCACAGATGACTGTGTGTGTGCATGTGTGTATGTACATGTGTTTTCGTATTATAGTATTAATGTAGATTCTATCCCAACGCTACATTACAAATGACTGTGTGTGTGTGTGTATGTGTGTATGTACATGTGTTTTCGTATTATCGTATTAATGTAGATTCTATCCTAACGCTACTTCACAGATGACTGTGTGTGTGTGTGTGCATGTGTGTATGTACATGTGTTTTCGTATTATAGTATTAATGTAGATTCTATCCTAACGCTACTTCACAGATGACTGTGTGTGTGTGTGTGCATGTGTGTATGTACATGTGTTTTCGTATTATAGTATTAATGTAGATTCTATCCTAACGCTACTTCACAGATGACTGTTGATGTGTATGTACATGTGTTTTCGTATTATAGTATTCATGTAGATTCTATCCTAACGCTACTTCACAAATGACTGTGTGTGTGTGTGTATGTGTGTATGTGTACATGTGTTTTCGTATTATCGTATTAATGTAGATTCTAACGCTACTTCACAGATGACTGTGTGTGTGTATGTGTGTATGTACATGTGTTTTCGTATTATCGTATTAATGTAGATTCTATCCTAACGCTACTTCACAGATGACTGTGTGTGTGCATGTGTGTATGTACATGTGTTTTCGTATTATAGTATTAATGTAGATTCTATCCTAACGCTACTTCACAGATGACTGTGTGTGTGTATGTGTGTACAGTATGTGCATGTGTTTTCGTATTATAATATTAATGTAGATTCTATCCTAACGCTACTTCACAGATGACTGTGTGTGTATGTGTGTATGTGTGTATGTACATGTGTTTTCGTATTATCATATTAATGTAGATTCTATCTTAGCGCTACTTCACAGAGGACTGTTGATGTATTATTATTATTATTGTGTGTGTTGTCCTCTGCTGTGGAACTCTGGCCCTGGGAGAGACACACTGACTGAGAGGGATGAGGTGTGTGTGAGCAACGAGTGTGTCATGCTGAGTAGGAACAACGGGAGGGGGTTCTCTCTATCTATCCCTTTATTTCTCTCTCACTCCTCACACAGATCTCTCTATCCCTTTATTTCTCTCTCTCTCCTCACACACATTCCTACTCTCTCTCTCTCTCTCTGTGCCCTTTTCCATCCTCTCAGTTCTATTCAAAATGCTGTATTGTCGTGACTAATGAATCAATCATTTTGGGTAGCCTAAGTGAAAAGAAGTAGTGCTACTATTTTCTGTATTTACTTCTTGACTTATGGTTCGGTCTACCATGATTTTATCTCGGATGAAGACGGTTTCAGAAAATCCCTTTTTACGTTTCAGCTTTGGACATTACTCGTCTTCCTCGTTAGTGTTAGAGGAATATTTCTCATGAGATATCTTTGATTGTCGTAAGCCTATTTCTGTAACTAACTTGGCTATTTTTCACAGTTAGATAGCTAAATGATGCTAGCTCTCGTTGGCTATTCCGAGTCACGTTAAGAATGAGTAGGCTAGCAATCTGTGTTTTGAAACTATGCAGTTTGTCGAATATATCCTTATGTATCTTTTTGGTATTCTTGAACAGTTTTACATGTCTGTAGGCCTACTTTGAGTGAAAGCGTGTTGTTGAAAACGTAACACAAGTTAACACAAGAACAGTCAAGCATTGCAATTTCATTGGAAAACTTCTGACAGACAGTGTTAGCTAGCTCTCTTGTTCTGCCT
>NC_085000.1:12697550-12745050 GCF_963854185.1 Sardina pilchardus | reverse complement strand
GTATGTGTGTGTATGACGCTGTATCACACCCTGTGTGAGATGCATACTATAATGTGTGTGTGTGTGTGTGTGTGTGTGTGTGTGTGTGTGTGTGTGTGTGTGTGTGTGTGTGTGTGTGTGTGTGGTGATGATCCGGTCTCTGTTTAATTACTGTCAATAGGGAATTAGTGTATCATGTGTGATTAGTGTGTATGTGTGTGTGTGTGTGTGTGTGTGTGGGGGGGGGGGGGGTATTTGTATGTTGGGGTTATCTTGTGTGTTATAAGTGTGTGTGTGTGTGTGTGTGTGTGTGTGTGTGAGAATGTTGGGGTTATCTTGTGTGTGATTAGTGTGTGTACTGTAAATGGGGGTTATCTTACATTAGGGCATCTCAACTTGACACTAACCTTGAGTCAGGCCCATTGTCACTTCTACACACACACACACACACACACACACACACACACACACACACAGCACACATGCACACACACTACAGAAAAAGAAAAGAGCCAAGAGCCTCAGCATTGTCTATATATGTCCATACACACTCATACATTCACACATACAAATGCCTTCATATGCATAATACACATCCTCTCTCCCCACACCTGCCTGGCCTCTTGAGCTGTAAGTGGCTTTGGCTAAGAGGATGTGCTGAATATATGAGACTATAGAAATGCTAAAGCCACAGGGACCTACACACACACACACGCACACACACATGGCAGAGATGAAAAGAGTGATGGCTTTAAAAGAGACGTCGTGAGTCGAGTGTGAGCTCTCCACCTGACGCGAGACCTTTTCATGCTCCGCAGCCAATCTCCACGGCGACGGCAAGGCGGCCCGAGGTGCTAAGCTGAAGACAATGTGGCGGCTGATCAAAGCTAACGCTAACACAGAGGTGATATAGCCGGTGCTGCCGAGTGCTAATCACAGCTAGAGCTCCCATAGAGGTGATATAGCCAGCCAGTGAGGCCGCACGCTAATCACAGCTAGTGCTCCCATAGAGGTGATATAGCCAGTGCAGCCCCACGCTAATCCAACAGGCATTAGCATCCCATACTTAGCACTCATTACAATCTGAAACAAAGGCACATCGACAGATGACCTTTCTCAACCTGGATTCCACTGTGTGTGTGTGTCTGATAGACAGAGTGAAAATGTGTGTGTGTGTGTGTGTGTGTGTGTGTGTGTGTGTGTGTGTGTTGACACCCCTGCTAAACACTGTGCTGTGTATGGCTCTCTCCTGTGATACAATTTACATTTATTCATTCACCCTGATAAGCAAATCAGGTGAAACACACTGTATATATTAGTGTGCTGGTCTCTACTGTATATTAGTGTGCTGGTCTATACTGAATATTAGCGTGCTGGTCTCTACTTTATATTAGTGTGCTGGTCTCTACTGTATATTAGTGTGCTGGTCTCTACTGTATATCAGCGTGCTGGTCTATACTGTATATTAGTGTGCTGGTCTCTACTGTATATCAGCGTGCTGGTCTCTACTGTATATTAGTGTTCTGGTCTATACGGTATATTAGTGTGCTGGTCTATACTGTATATTAGTGTGCTGGTCTCTACTGTATATCAGCGTGCTGGTCTCTACTGTATATTAGTGTGCTGGTATTTACTGTATATTAGTGTGCTGATCTATACTGTATATTAGTGTGCTGGTCTCTACTGTATATGAGTGTACTGGTCTCTACTCTCTACTGTATATTAGTGTGCTGGTCTATACTGTACAATAGTGTGCTGGTCTCTACTGTATATCAGCGTGCTGGTCTCTACTGTATATTAGTGTGCTGGTATTTACTGTATATTAGTGTGCTGGTATTTACTGTATATTAGTGTGCTGGTCTCTACTGTATATGAGTGTACTGGTCTCTACTCTCTACTGTATATTAGTGTGCTGGTCTATACTGTACAATAGTGTGCTGGTCTCTACTGTATATTAGTGTACTGGTCTATACTGTATATTAGTGTGCTGGTCTCTACTGTACAGTATATTAGTGTACTGGTCTCTGCTGTATATTAGTGTGCTGGTCTCTCATATACTGTGCATTAGTGTGCTGGTCTCTACTGTATATTAGTGTAAGGGTCTTGTCTATACTCACTCTTATTCCCACTCCGGAATTCTTTTCATCCCTAAACTCCACTTCTCATCTCTTCAACATGCGCTCATATTAGCAGCCATATGGCGGGTCGTTAATAGTTAGAATTTCAAGACATCAAAAGTGTTAGCGTAGCAATTATCTCAGAGATTTAAAAAAAAGAAAAAAAAAAGGTTGCTGTGAACTCACTTTCTTTCCCTTTCTATCTGTCTCTCTCTCTCTCTCTCACACACACACACACACACACTCTCTCTCTCGCACACACACACTCTCTCTCGCGCACGCACACACACACACTCTCTCACACACACACTGTTTCATACAGTCATACACACAGAACAGATGGCATATGTCTTCCCAAAAATAAAGCAATTTTGTGGTGCAATAGTGTTGAACAGAAGGCCATTTTTATGGTTTGATGCAATTGTGTGTGTGTGTGTGTGTGTGTGTGTGTGTGTGTGTGTGTGTGTAGATTGAGTGAGAGGTGGCATAATCTCTTATTAAATTTCAGCAATGTGGGGAAGATGCCACCAAGAGATGAGGTGACTGATGCATGTCCATGTCTCTGTGTGTGTGTGTGTGTGTGTGTGTGTGTGTGTGTGTGTGTGTGTGTGTGTGTGTGTGTATGAGTGCGAAAGACTGACTGAGTGTGTATGTGGGATGTGTATCTGTGTGTAGTTTGTGTGCAGTGTGTGTGTGTGTATGGCATGTGCACCCTATGTGTAGTGTGTGTGTGTGTGTGTGTGTGTGTGTGTGTGTGTGTGTGTGTGTGTGTGTGTGTGTGTGTGTGTGTGTGTGTGTGTGTGTGTGTGTGTGTGTGTGTGTGTGTGTGTGTGTGTGTAGCAGCTCAGGTAAACTGGTGTTAATGACAGACCCACCATCAGGTTACAGCTCTGTCACTTTCACTGGCTTGTTGCCATGGAGATGGCCCTGGGTCACTTAAAAAGATGGCACCCTGTTCATCGTGTGTGTGTGTGTGTGTGTGTGTGTGTGTGTGTGTGTGTGTTTGAGACGGAGCATGTGCCCATACATACACACTCTCAGCTCTCTCCCTGCTCTGAACAGATGTCCATTAAGGACAGAGGCATCCTCCCCTTGGTGCTGGTTTCTCTCTTGTGTCTCAGTGGAGTATGATCTGACTCTCTGTATAAACTATATATATATATATATATATATATATATATATATATATATATATATATATATATATATATACACAGATACATACAGTATATATATAGTCTGACTACAGGAGAACACAGACATTTTTTTGTTGTTGTTGTTTGGTGCCTCTGAGCTGGCCAAAAATCCCGCTCTGATCTGAAACATATCCAATCCTGATTTGGAAATGTAAAGGCCCTGTTTTGGCACAGACTCAGTGCCTGGCTTGCTGCCTGTGATTCTCATAACAAGACTGGTGCCAGAGAGAGAAGCTCTGCTCTTGAAACGTATCAATTATCTTTTCTCCAACTGTAAAGGGTAACTTCAAAGCACCACAAGCTATAGTGAACCATGAAGTATAACATGTCTCCTATACACATTCACATAAAGTTTTGTTAAAATATAATTAACCATACTTTCTTCAAATGTGCCTAAAAAGTACTTGTTCTTGTGTTTACAGGAATACTGTTTCTGAGTTTGTGACTTTCTACAGAGCCTCAAAAAGCAGCATGACAAAAAGCATGATGTACTTGAACAATAAATGTGCAATTAAAACAGGAAGTTAGCAAACAACTACTCTCTCCACTTCACTCAAGGGCGGGACATTAGGCAAGGCAAACTTCCTTCCAAACAGAGCCCCTTTAGGGAGAGCCGGTCCACTTCCTATTAACTCCATTGTACCGGATTGTTCCTGCAATCTGTTGAAATTCCGCTAGGGGCGTTGCCGAGCAAGTGATAAATGAATTGTGGTCTATGGGGCTAAGCGGCTAGAACTCGTTTTTTTCACAGTTGACAACTTCATTTCTTAATGTACATTGTCGTAGTAGCTACCTGAGTATAGGTTTTCCACTGGAAATGAAATAAAAAGTCACTCATGTCCTTTCTGCTTTTCATAGGATGGGCCGTTTTCCCTGTAACATGCTAGCATTTAGCTCATGGATGCTCGCGACAATCGCGACCGATTACGACCGTCGTGAAGCTGAACCTTCTTATAGGTCTATGGCCGTAAAGTGGTTCGCTTGTGTCACGTGACATGAAAACTTTGAAAGGGTTTTTAGAAATAACAACAAATATTGAAAATTGCATTGGTCAGCTGATTGTCAAGTCAAGTTATCCTGCATCGCATGCATTAATGCAATTTCAGGAGAAAAAACTATATAAAGACAAATGTGGTATTGGGGGGTTCAGCTCCATTGCCACCCATTCATTCATCACTTGCTCGCGATCGCCCTCTAGTTGCAGTACCATGCGGAAGTATTTCGCTAGTGGTCCTTCTCCCCTTATTAGACATTCTCTGTTCCAAACTTCAAAAGAACCTGGTCTCCCCATTTAATACTCCAGAATCAAATGCTGTTTGTTTGCAAATGATCCACAGCTGAAGAGAGGCAGCAGATGAGGAGGAGCCTGCACCAGAGAGTGGTGGCATAGACCTCTGAAGTTCGCCTACAAAAAAGCTACCATCTTTGTAGTTTTTTGTAGGCGAACTTCAGAGGTCTATTGACCCATCCCACGTGACGTCAGAGCAAAAGTAAGTGCCATTTTGGACATGAACTACCAGTAGTCTACCACGGCTAACACGCGGAAACAATTAAAAGGATAATCGAAAGGAATAGAACAACAGCGTCCTTTGGTAGCCTCAACGTAACAATGAAGTTATCAACACATATCTTTGACATGTAATTTGCGAAACTCAACATCAGGCCCATTCTAGTGCTGGATGGACTTGCCGATGGCCTTGGCTCATATTCAGTGAGGTGACATTTTATGCAAGCATTGAGGCTTTAATCGTCGTGAGCGCAAGTTTGTCTTTATATTTTTTAATATGTGATAGAGATTTCTGGCATGCGTGTTTGCGTTTGCAAGATCAATCGCATGTCCGCGGGCAAAGCTTTCGAGAGCGAACACAATTTGACTAAATTAAGCTCTCCTCTGAACTGAATAGTAGACTAGGATTTCTCACATGCATAAGTGGAATCGAGCATGGTCAACTTGTTAATGCTATGTTAATACCAGTGACGAGGCGTAAGGGACATTTCCGAGGAAGCCAAGTGACGAATACGTATTTATTTGTTTGTTGTTTGTTGTTCACTTATCGAAGTGTAAAGTCCCCTCCGCCTGTGGCGTCGGGTCCTTATTACCACTTCGAACGTGCATTATTTTCCTATAAACGCACGGCGCGTCGTTGATTATCCCTACTCTAACCTACAGACCATGTAAAACACATATCAGACTGGACGAGGGTCATTGGTAACTGCAACACACACGCACTGTCTCTCTCTCTCTCCCTCCCTCACACATCTCCACACAATGAAAGAATGCACAAAACAGTCCTGTATTTACAATACAAACAACAGGGAGAAAATGTCACTGGTTGATACTAACTTGTTTCAGTGTGCGACATGCAATTCGTTAAATGTGAATGTAAACAAACCTTAGCTGTAATAAGATGGCGACCACCGGCTCCAGGGACGATCCCTCTGCTCACCCTGTAAATGCCCTACATCGCTGGACAGTGAAGGTGTTTTCTGCATTTTTATTTTACTCGTTTTTCATTTATGTTTTCTCGTCCATTGCATTCAAACTTCAGTCCACTACATGTGCAAAATGGCAGCCGCTCTTACTTAGGTCACGTGAGTGGGAAGGCTCACACAAAGGCCCTTTCCGAAACGGATCCCTACTCACTTCGACTCGGTCAGCGAGTGAACTTCCTTTTCAAGTCCACTCGTGGGTGCGGAGAACACTCGCATTTGAAGGGTTAAGCGGTCGGTACAGTCGACGCACCCGACTTGTCGCGCGACAATGTGACTTCACTGGAGCCCCGGTACCTATGTATACTCGCGCGTGGCGTTCGCGACACAGTTGCAGTTTTCTCCTGAACAGAGGTGTCGCAACTGAGGAGAGGCTGCCGAAGTTCCTATTTCTACGGAGTTAAGACAAGAAGAAGAACAAGGTAAACAATGGCACATGTGTTAGCTGCAGTGACGGCATTGTCGTCAGTGACAACAACCTACACTCAGCTGCTCCTGAACTCCTTAGACGAGGAAGAAGCGATTCTTGTGAGCCTTGCAAAGAAACGACGAAAACGAAGATGGAATGTCCGTCCTTTGAACTGTGACAGATACACGAATGGTGAGTTCAATATACTCGTGAAACCAATGAGGATGATGGACGAAGAGAAGCACTTTGAGTCCTTCAGGATGTCGACACAACGATTTGATGACCTACTTCGTCGAATCAAGCCTTTCATCCACCATAAAAGAACTCATGCCAGCCCAGTAAGTTTACAAGAGAGGCTTGCAGTTACTCTGCGAGTCCTGGCATACGGTGCCAGTCAGAATACAGTTGCCATGAGTTACAAACTAGGGGCGAAAACCGTCTCCCGCATAGTTTCCGAGGTGTGTGCAGCAATTTGGCAGGGGTTGAAAGATGACTTCGTACCATTTCCGAAAGGGGCTGAATGGACGGAGATTTCTCGAGACTTTTGGAGAATGTGGAATTTTCCGAATTGCTTAGGATGCATCGATGGCAAGCATGTCACAATCAGAGCCCCAGGGAACGCTGGAAGTGACTTCTTCAATTACAAGGGAGCACATTCCATCGTGCTTATGGCCGCCTGTGACGCGAGATATCGTTTCTCCATGGTGGACGTTGGTGCTTTCGGCCGCGAGAGTGATGGAGGGATTTTCCAAAGCAGTGCGTTTGGAGCTGGTCTTTTGCAGAAGACCCTTCAACTGCCACAGCCTGCGCACTTGGTTCGTAGACACCACATCACCATCAGGTGAACTTCAGCAAGGTGAATGGAGGAGGGTTGTTGCAGGTGACAGTAACCTGAGAGCAGTAACCAGAATGTCTCAAGACATTCTTTCAGACAGAGCAAGGACTTGTTCCCTGGCAGGAAACAGTCATTCGGAGAGGTTGCCTGAACTGAGTGTTGTGATCTTGTGAGCTTCTGGAATAAAACTGAGTTCTACCTATACTGGTACCCTTGTGTCTGTAATTTCTTTCACATTATTAGACAACAACCTAAGTTTAGTTCTTGACTCTACATAATAATATGATTAAACACCACTGGCACACCTGCCTCACATGAACACCTGTTCCTGGTCAGCTATCAAAATTCCAGAGTGTATTACATCAGAATTATCATATGAATAGTGGCTGTCTATTATTATAGCTATCAACATTACAGAGTGTATGGCAGCAGTTATCATATGAATAGTGTCCTTCCCCTGGCTGTCTATTATTTTACACTGGTATACCTGCCTCACATTAACACCTGTTCCTGGTCAGCTATCAACATTACAGAGTGTATGGCAGCAGTTATCATATGAATAGTGTCCTTCCCCTGGCTGTCTATTATTTTACACTGGTACACCTGCCTCACATTAACACCTGTTCCTGGTCAGCTATCAACATTACAGAGTGTATGGCAGCAGTTATAATATGAATAGTGTCCTTCCCCTGGCTGTCTATTATGATACTATTATTATCGAGCGTAATAGCGTAATAATAATCACTTTTTTTTATAGCTTAATGCCGTTCTGAGCATTATTGTTACGGCCAATAGGCCAGATGAACTGGTTGGACCCCGAAGTAGGACACAAGCAAAAATGGAAATGGTTAAACAGTAATTTAATGTTCAGAGGACAAAAACTCCTTCTAATGAGACAGCAGGCCAATGCAGAGTAAGACAATGAAAGTCAATGAGAGCAGGCAACAGACAAGGTCGAGAGCTAACAATCCAGACACAGTAATCCAAAAATCCAGGACAGAAAACAGTCCAAAGTCCAGTAATAAAGTTCAATCCAAAAAAATCCAGAAAAAGACGGTAAATCCAAAAAGGTCAATCCAAAGGGAAAGTGTAGCAGCAGCAGAGGCAACATGGCAAGATACAAGATAGCTCCGCACTGAATGATTCCAAGAGCCCGGCCTAAATACTATGCCTGATTGAGTAATCAGACACAGGTGTGCTGATCAGCAGAGCAGGGAGACAGGAGAGGTAGGGCAGCAGCAAAACATGGACTGGAGTAAACTGCCTGGGAATGGAGCGCCCTCAGAACAGCCAGCCACAGGAAAAAACCTGGCTCAGGATCTGGAAGGTCCTGGACGATTCGTGACAGTACCCCCCCTCCTATGAACGCCTCCGGGCGTTCTAGACAGGGCCTCTGGGTTTCGACGGTGAAAATCTTTGATCATGGTTGGATCCAAGATGAAGCGAGATGGAACCCAGCTTCTCTCCTCTGGACCGTACCCTTTCCAGTCTACTAGGTACTGTAGACCACGACCCCGTCGACGGACCCTCAGCAGCTCCTTGACTGTAAAGGTCTCACCACCATCGATGATCTTAGGTGCTGGTGGAGCCTTGGTGGGAGGAGAAAGAGGACTCGAGACAAGAGGTCGTAACTGTGACACATGGAAAGATGGGTGAACACGTCTCATAGACCGGGGCAGACATAAACGAACAGTGTTAGGATTTATGATCTTAGAAATAGTGAAAGGGCCCACAAACCTGGGAGCCAGCTTACGTGACGTAACTTGAAGGGGTAGGTTTGCTGTACTAAGCATTACTCTCTGACCCGGCTGATAGACAGGAGCAGGAGTCCGGTGCCTGTCCGCTTTTCTCTTCATCATCTGCGATGCCCTCAGTAAGTGATGCCTGGCCCGTGCCCATATCCTGCGACAGCGGCGAATGAAGGCCTGAGCAGATGGAACAGATGCCTCCTTCTCCTGAGAGGGAAACAGGGGTGGCTGATATCCTAGGCAACACTGGAAAGGCGACAAACCAGTAGAGGACGAAGGCAGGCTGTTGTGAGCATACTCAATCCAGGGTAACATCTGGCTCCAAGATGACGTATTCTCAGACACCATGCACCGCAAGGCCACCTCCAACTCCTGGTTTGCACGCTCAGTCTGCCCGTTGGTTTGCGGGTGATAACCTGAAGACAAACTGGGTCTAGCCCCAATAAGTTTACAGAAATCCCTCCAAAAATTTGCTGAAAACTGAGGACCCCTATCTGACACAATATCGACAGGTAATCCATGAATCCTGAAAACATGTTGCACCATTAACATTGCTGTCTCCTTAGCAGACGGGAGCTTGGGAAGAGGGACAAAATGGGCAGTCTTAGAGAACCGGTCAACAATGGTGAGAATACATGAATTACCCCCAGAGACAGGAAGTCCTGTAACGAAGTCAATTGCAACATGGGACCATGGTCGGTGAGGTACAGGCAGCGGTCTCAGTAAACCAGCAGGGGGCCTAGTGCTGGTCTTGCATCTAGAACAGGTGTTGCAGGCTGCCACGAACGCTCTGACATCCCTTTGCATGGATGGCCACCAGAAGTGCTGCTTGAGCATTGAGAGAGTTCGAGTGGTCCCAGGATGACAAGCTAACAAGGAACTGTGTCCCCATTCCAGCACCTGTGATCGGACACAAAGAGGCACAAACAGACGGTTAGGAGGGCCGTTACCTGGTCCTGGATCCTGAGCGAGAGACTGTTGGACTATGGTCTCTATATCCAGCTGAGCCGCCGCAACAAGGCAGTGAGGAGGAAGAATAGGCTCATCTTGGTCCAGTGGAGAATCAGAAGCGAACTGTCGGGACAGGGCGTCTGGCTTAACATTCTTGGAGCCTGGTCTGTAGGAAAGAACAAAGTTGAAGCGGGAGAAAAATAGGGACCATCTGGCCTGACGTGAGTTGAGTCTCTTCGCAGACCTTAAATACTCCAGATTCTTATGATCTGTCCACACAATAAATGGCTTCTCTGTACCCTCTAACCAGTGCCTCCACTCGTCAAAAGCGAGTTTGACCGCCAGTAGCTCTCGATCGCCAATGCCATAATTTTGCTCAGGAGGTGTTAATTTGCGAGAAAAATAAGCACAAGGATGCATTCTGTTATCACTGGGCAATCTCTGTGACAGCACGGCCCCCACCCCTGAATCAGAGGCATCCACCTCCAGGACAAACTGAGCAGAGGGATCAGGAATTATCAGAACTGGAGCAGTGGAAAACCTGGCCTTCAAAACAGCAAAGGCACTTTCAGCCTCCTTGTTCCAGACAAATGGACGCTTGGTGGATGTGAGTGTCGTGAGTGGAGCCACAACAGAACTATAGTTCTGGATAAACTTCCTATAAAAATTGGAAAAGCCAAGGAAGCGCTGTAACTCCCGGCGAGAAGAAGGAGTAGACCAGTCAGAGACTGCCTTTACCTTTCCTGGATCCATCTTGACCACCCCAGGAGAGATGACAAACCCCAAAAATGACGTCTCTTCTGTATGGAAGTCACACTTCTCAGCCTTGACAAACAACTGATTCTGGAGGAGACGCTGCAAGACCTCTCTGACATGGGAACGGTGTGACTCTGCACAGGGTGAAAAAATCAAAATATCATCAAGAAATACAAAAACAAACTTATTGATAAGATCTCTCAAAACATCATTGACTAAGGTTTGAAAAACAGCAGGGGCGTTGGTCAACCCAAATGGGAGAACAAGGTATTCATAGTGACCACTGGGTGTGTTGAACGCAGTCTTCCATTCATCTCCTTGTCTGATCCTGACCAAATGATAGGCATTGCGGAGATCCAGCTTGGAAAACACCTTTGCATCTTGCAGGAGTTCAAAGGCTGTGGACATCAAAGGCAAAGGGTATCGATTCTTGACTGTGATCTCGTTCAAACCTCTATAGTCAATGCAGGGTCGGAGGCTCTTATCTTTCTTAGCGACAAAAAAAAAACCAGCGCCAGCTGGGGAGGATGAGGGACGGATGATGCCAGCAGCCAAGGACTCAGTAATGTACTTGTTCATAGCCTCACGCTCAGGAGGAGAGAGAGAGTAAATGCGTCCCTTAGGAGGGGTAGTACCGGGCAGTAAGTCAATGGCACAGTCATAAGGCCGGTGTGGAGGAAGAGACGTAGCTCTAGATTTGCTAAAGACTTGACGAAGATCATGATACTCAGGGGGAACAGAGGAAAGGTCCATGTCCACATCTATCTCAGCCCTTGGAGCAGCCTCAGGAAGCTGTGCAGAGGATAGACAGGTGGCAAGACAATGAGTGCTCCAGGAGAGGATAGAGCCCTCCCTCCAACAGACATGTGGGTTGTGAAGACGTAGCCATGGAAGGCCTAGCACCAATGAAACATGGGAATTGTCCATAGAAAAAAAGGTAATGGACTCTACGTGATTCCCTGAAACCTTTAAAATAACAGGTTCAGTGACATGAGTGACTGGGGGGAGTCTGGCCCCATTCAATGCTCTTGCTGCTAGAGGAGAATCTAGTCGGCGTAACTTAATTCCCATATTCTCAGCCATCGCCGTACAAATAAAGTTCTGATCTGCCCCAGAATCAATGAGTGCTTGAACAGAGTGAAGGTGATTATGAACAAGCAACCCTACTGAAAAGATAGCTCTCTCTGAGGGGGAAGATTGTCCAAGCATGCCCACCTGCAGCCCCACAACTACTGGTGGGCTGTTCCTTTTAAAGGGCAGTGAGAGACAAAATGTCCAGTCTTGCCGCAATAAAAGCAAGAATTGGTCTCAATGCGGCGCTTTCTCTCCTCTGCAGATATGTGGGTTCTCCCAATCTGCATGGGCTCAACCTCAGAGACAGTAGCATCAGCTGGTGGGGGCGTGGCCCAGGGTTGAGGTCTGTACCTTCTCTGCCCTACAGTTGGATCTGCTGGTGGGGGCGTGACCCAGAATTGAGGCCTGTATCTTCTCTGCTCTCTGCGTCGAAGACGAGAATCCACACGGCCAGCTAAGTCAATTAATCCATCCAAACTGTTGGGCAATTCAAGAGCAGAAATCTCATCAGCCACAGAATTGTTGAGACCATGAAAAAATGCATCAAACAAGGCGCTTGGGTTCCAATCCACAGAAGCAGCCAGAGTGCGAAATTCTATGGCGAAATCATAAACTGATCGGTCTCCTTGTTTAAGGCACATTAACTCTCGAGCCGCCTCCCTACCCTTCAGAGATCGGTCAAACACTTTAAGCATCTCATCAGAAAAATCCTTAAAATTAGAGCAAAAAGGTGCGCCAGCATCCCATACAGCAGTCCCCCACTCCCGTGCCCTCCCTGTCAGGAGTGAGATGACATAGGCTACACGAGAGCGATCCGTGGGATATGCAGAGGCTTGTAACTCCATAGACAAAGTACACTGAGACAAAAAAGAGCGGCACGTACCAGGTTCACCAGCATATGGTTGAGAAGGGGGAAGGCGAGGCTCACGTGAAGGATGCACAGGTGGATCTACCTGGAGAGGTGCAGGATTAGCTGGAGCCGCTGGAGTGGGTAGCTGGAGAGACTGGATCTGGGCAGAAAGATCATGCAAGGTCTGCTCAAACGTGGAGAGGCCTTGGCGGATCCCGGTCAGCTCCTGTTGGTGGTAACTCAAGAAAGAGCCTTGCTTCTCAATAGCAGTCTTGACAAAATCCATGTCTGATTGGTCCGATGGGTCCATGGTGGCGGAGCTATTGTGTTACGGCCAATAGGCCAGATGAACTGGTTGGACCCCGAAGTAGGACACAAGCAAAAATGGAAATGGTTAAACAGTAATTTAATGTTCAGAGGACAAAAACTCCTTCTAATGAGACAGCAGGCCAATGCAGAGTAAGACAATGAAAGTCAATGAGAGCAGGCAACAGACAAGGTCGAGAGCTAACAATCCAGACACAGTAATCCAAAAATCCAGGACAGAAAACAGTCCAAAGTCCAGTAATAAAGTTCAATCCAAAAAAATCCAGAAAAAGACGGTAAATCCAAAAAGGTCAATCCAAAGGGAAAGTGTAGCAGCAGCAGAGGCAACATGGCAAGATACAAGATAGCTCCGCACTGAATGATTCCAAGAGCCCGGCCTAAATACTATGCCTGATTGAGTAATCAGACACAGGTGTGCTGATCAGCAGAGCAGGGAGACAGGAGAGGTAGGGCAGCAGCAAAACATGGACTGGAGTAAACTGCCTGGGAATGGAGCGCCCTCAGAACAGCCAGCCACAGGAAAAAACCTGGCTCAGGATCTGGAAGGTCCTGGACGATTCGTGACAATTATGTCACGCTAGCTTTTCAGCCACGTCATTTAACTAGTCTTTGACCACAAAAACAGCACACAATGCTTAGGTAAAACCACGGTTTATTAACGTGACATAAGTATAAGGACAAATTAACGATATTCAACAATATAAATTTAAAGACAAATTACTCAATATAAATATACACAATAACGAAACATATAGAAAGAAATAAGGCTTTAGCCTATAATGGGCATATATATATATGTGCTAAATGAAGTTATAAAGTTAGTTATAAGGCTATAAGTTATAATACAGTATATAGGTAATAAGTTATGTTCTAGGTCCGTCGTCGTGGGTTATCCTGGTCATTATCCTGGTTATCCATGTCATCGCTGGTTCTCGTGGGCGACCCGGAGGAACGTGCTCATCATCGCCGCCTTCACGGCCTCAAGCACGTCAGGGTCGAGGTTCTCCGTCATCATGGCAAGGTTTCGGAAAAACGCCGCCGTAGAAGACGGAGGCGGAGGAGCAATCGCCGCCATTGCATTCTGCAGAGCTTTCTCTTGCATTTCCTTCATGCTCTGAACCAACGCATCTCTTTGGTCCTTGAACCGCGCCTGGATCTCCTCCACAGACTCGTCCACCATCCGTCTCTTCGTCCTCCTTGGGGTACGCACTGGCAGAGATGACGTGGATGCCACCTCTGTGGTTGCGATGGGGGAAAGTGGGATGGAGAGGGGTGATGCTGACCGAGACGGCGAGGAGGATCGCGTCGACTCAGTGTCTGTGGAACCAGATGTTGAGTCTGGACCACACAGCTGGGATGGCTCGGCCGCTTGGCTGCACAGCAGTGTTGATTCGCCAGCTGGGCTGCACGTCTGGATTAATGTAAAAACAACTACGTTAATATATAGGCCACGTCAAATTCAACAGTCAAGTTTAACAAATCGGCTATTCAAACGTTACGCTTTAGAAAAATAATTATTAAAATAGTAGCCTATTTATGGCACGAATGCGTGAATGACATGAAAACAAGTAAGGGATAACGGCCGACGAGGTGACCGGTTCGATGGAAATAATGGCTAGGTGGAGGTCTAGAACTCCGGCGACGTGCGAAGCACGGAGACGGAGTTACCTCCGCCGTGCCATTATTTCCATCGAACCGGTCGACCTCGAAGGCCGTTATCCCGCTTATCTCCCGTTTGTATTCATAACCTGTATATTTAGAACATAGTTTTATTCCACCGTTGCGTCCGTAAACATCGCTAAAACTGTCTTGACTGTGGGACTACTTTCCGCCACATATCAACTTTCTACTTGCAGGACAAAACTGCCGTTACTAGTTCTAAATGGATGGTTGCTATGGCCAAAAGCCAGTCGTTAGTTCTAAATGGCTGGTTGCTACGGCCAAAAGCCAGTCGTTAGTTCTATCTCTCCCGTTGTCAAGCGGGCATATCCCAGGATTCTGATTAACTTTAACTTTGAAAGATCGCTACTTTTATAGCCTACATGGCATCAAACTAGCTACAATCCACCTCCGTCATATGCTACAATGTTACTATGGTTCTGCACGTCTGTATTTCAGCTTGGATGCAACGTGACAGTTCAATTAAACTTCGCAACGAGTTTGGCGAATTAATATTCAAGTGTGATACGGGAACTACTTCATAGGTAGCAGGTTATACGAAGTTAATGGCCACCCCATCAGCCAATCAGAGAAGAGAATTCCATTGTTGAGGGAGATAAATTAAAACAAATGCGTGAATGACATGAAAGCAAACATGTTCTGCTTACCTCAACGTTTGTGGCTGTTGGCCTATGTTTAACGAAATTGGCCAGCCAAGCCAATTCGTGCAGGATGGGTGCAGGCCTCTGCCCTACTGCAGCACCGCTTCTGGTAGCTGCCTCCTGTCTTTTTTTGGCTTTGCCAAAGCGATCCCGGAGGTTTTTCCACGCTTTCCGGGTGGACGGCTCATCTCTGCCAACACTCATGGAGATTTCTCTCCATGAGTTGTTGCACCTCTGGGCATCTCTATGCTCCTTCAGACTCGGGTCGTAGATGTGCCTGTAGAGGCGCACTTCCTCGGACAGCTTCATCTCGAACGCATCCATTCTCACTTCCTGTTTGGCGCGCGACTCTGAAAAAAATTGACTGGTGCGCGACACCTGGCGCGCAGGTTTAAATCCTGGCGCGCCAGCGAGAACTACGTCATTTTGACGTCACATTGTCGCGCGACAGCTCGGGCGCGTCGAGTATACTTCTTGCATTAGGGGGTTAAAACAGCGCTACATTTCGGATGCGCTTGAAGGGAGAAGGAAGTTGACGTCATATTCGTTTTCATAGAAATTATGAAGCCAATATATATTAAATCGCCAATTAAGATGTTCTGGACACCCCTGTGTATTAGGATATACATCCCTCGTCTCTCCTTTCATTACTATGAGTGAGGAGTTGCATTTTATGCTTTATTTAACATCAAATTATAAAAGTGCTGTAAATGCGACCTGCACATGTGTTTAAATATTACAGCCTACTACTGTACAATCTTGCACATTTTACTGAGTATCAAACTAAACATGAGTTGTTACAATGTAGCTTAAAACACGCTTTTGTCTGTAAATGCCGTCACACGGACCAATAAACAACTGGCAGGGAGATATGCGAGCTGCACGAACACTTGAAAACGGTTGCACCTGCGTTTCAAGACAGCATCGATGCTGACTTGCTCCTGGAGGCGTGGTAGCCCCTCTCCCTAGGCACTTCACTCGTCTCAAAATTCGTTTCGGATGATACTTGATGTGGCGGACCCTCGCGTGAACGCGCAAACGAAGTGGAAGTGTGTAGGACTAGGGTTTAGGGATCCGTTTCGGAAAGGGCCAAAGATCATTAAGGGCGCAGCAAGATACTTCATGAGAAGCCACTTCCTGGAACCCGAATCGCAAGAGGGAGGGGGCGGGGGAGCAAATGCCCCTTCATGCAGAGCTGTTCCATTGAAGTCTATGGACATGACACACCCCTTTATGCAGAGGAAGTGATCCCCGTTTTGCGCCCATAGACATGAACTACAGTACGACGGCGTTATCTTGCTCCGCCTTAAGGATCTTTGGTTCACACCACACCAGTCATAAGAGGACCAGAGTGGTGGCATGAGATTGAATATAGAATTAATATAGAAATGAAGGCAACATCAGTGTACAGTAAGATGACAAAACATTATAGGCTTACATTGCAGGATAATTAGTCTATCATAACAGCAATAACACTAATCACCAAGCTCTATTACATTTAACTTCCTGTACATTTTAGGCTGGCAACTCCTTGGCATTTCTAGTTTGTTTAACTGTTGTTGTTGTTGTTTTTTCTTAACGTGCTTGTTGGTGCATGCAGTATATGTAGTTGTATATGCTTGTGTGTGTGTGTGTGTGTGTGTGTGTTCCCATGTGCCTGTGTGTGTGTGTTCACATGTGCCTGTGTGTGTGTGTGTGTGTGTGTGTGTGTCTGTGTGTCCATGTGCCTGTGTGTGTGTGTGTGTGTGCACAAGTGCCTGTATGTGTGTGTGTGTGTGTGCGTGTGTGCCCATGTGCCTGTGTGTGTGTGCGTGTGTGTGTGTGTGTCTGTGTGTCCATGTGCCTGTGTGTGTGTGTGTGTGTGTGTGTGTGTGCACAAGTGCCTGTATGTGTGTGTGTGTGTGTGTGTGTGTGTGCGTGTGTGTGTGCCCATGTGCCTGTGTGTGTGTGTGTGTGTGTGCACATGTGCCTGTATGTGTGTGTGTGTGTGTGTGTGTGTGTGTGTGTGCCCATGTGCCTGTGTGTGTGTGTGTGTGTGTGTGTGTGTGCACACATGTGCCTGTATGTGTGTGTGTGTGAGTGTGTGTGTGCACATGTGCCTGTATGTGTGTGTGTGTGTGTGTGTGAGTGTGTGTGTGCACATGTGCCTGTATGTGTGTGTGTGTGTGTGTGTGTGTGTGTGTGTGTGTGTGTGTGTGTGTGTGTGTGTGTGTGTGTGTGTGTGTGTGTGTGTGTGTGTGTGTGCACATGTGCCTGTTTGTGTGTGTGTGTGTGTGTGTGAGTGTGTGTGTGCACATGTGCCTGTATGTGTGTGTGTGTGTGTGTTAGGGAGCGCCTATCAGCTCCCTCCAGTCCCAGCCCTCACTACTAATCCTGCTGCTCATCTGCCCATCAGCAGCTCCCCGAGAGGAGCGACGGAAGAGAGGAAATGAGGAGGAGAGGAACGAAGGGATGGAAGATGGGAGAGAGAGAGAGAGGGAGAGAGGAAATGAGGAGGAGAGGAAAGAAGGGATGGAAGATGGGAGAGAGAGGAGAGATAGAAGAGAGGAAATGAGGAGGAGAGGAAAGAAGGGATGGAAGATGGGAGAGAGAGAGAGACGGAAGAGAGGAAATGAGGAAGAGAGGAAAGAAGGGATGGAAGATGGGAGAGAGAGAGAGAGAGAGAGGGATGGGAGAAGTGCTACTGCAATATTATTTCAGTTGGATAAGATCAACCCAAGTCTCCTACCACCGAATTATCAAAAGGAAGAGAGACACTACACATCAGCCGAGTGAGTGTGTGTGTGTGTGTGTGTGTGTGTGTGTGTGTGTGTGTGTGTGTGTGTGTGTGTGTGTCATGACCATAGAATAGAGGGTAAACATGTCCCACAGCACTATCGGTGACGAACACACTCCTTCTAAGACACACAACCCCAACAGCCGTTCAGGTAGCTTCTGGATGTCTATGCATATTTTCATATATGCAAACAGCATCTTTGTAGTGTGTGTGTGTGTGTGTGTGTGTGTGTGTGTGTGTGTGTGTGTGCCTGCCTGTTTTCTATAGATAATTATGTATATCAACAGCCCCGATTCTCCAGCTGCTCCTCAGAAAGTTATAATGAAGCATTTTGAGTTTGTGGCAAAAGCTTGCAAGGTCACCTCTTTCTGGCTTGGGAATGTGTGTGTGTGTGTGTGTGTGTGTGTGTGTGTGTGTGTGTGTGTGTGTGTGTGTGTGTGTGTGTGTGTGTGTGTGTGTGTGTGTGTGTGTGTGTGAGTGTGTGTGTGTGTGTCATGTTCTTTTCTTCCAGCATATCCCCTGTTCCATATCCTGTCTTTGACTCCGACAGAGCTGCATTAAGTGCATTTGAATTTACACTGTAATGCAAATCAAACTGCTGCCAACATGCAGTCCAGTCCAGTCCAATCCAGTTCAATCCAGTCCAGTCCAAGACCTCCACCACCGGCAGCCTTGACTTTCACCTCCTGCTCATTATAGAAAGACTCCTGGTGGGGGGGGGGGGGGGGGGGGGGGGGCGAGGGGGAGGGGCAAGGCAGCAGTAGAGGAGTGAAAGCCCTTACGTGTTGGAGGAGAGAGTTAAAGTGTTGAGT
Organism: Sardina pilchardus; assembly: GCF_963854185.1. Taxonomy (NCBI): domain Eukaryota; kingdom Metazoa; phylum Chordata; class Actinopteri; order Clupeiformes; family Clupeidae; genus Sardina; species Sardina pilchardus. The sequence goes on along the minus strand of NC_085000.1, from coordinate 12,726,409 downwards.
AGAGGAGTTAATATTATCGTACCTGCGTCTCTTGTGCCACTGTGGGAGCAAGTCTAAATAACGTGCTCATTTTATTCATTATTACATTTAATTCTTTTTCTTTGTCATACCAGTTAGTTGAAGGTTCACATTTGTGATAAGTAAATTAATTCTGAACTCAACTTTCTGTGTTTCTGTGTTGTGAGATCAGGTTGACTTTAGCCTTGATTGAATGTAATTTATTCTAAATGTCATGTCTCATCGGATAAATGACTAATTTAAATGGTAATTAACCACTGGCATTAGCTGCGTAGTCATTTAAATGTTATAAACACATACAAACAGAAATCAACATTTTCAAGATCGCTCAAGGATTGTAGATATATGCAGTCAGTTTCATATAATTCCATAGAATTATATTATAGTTTGTTGATAGTGTAGCATTGATGCTGCCCAATGCTGTGAGGTTGGCAGCATGATCTAGTTAATTTTTTTAAAGGCCATTTGTATAGTTCCCTCCCTAATTAAAGGGATAGTTCGGGTTTTAAGACACGAAGTTATATGGGTTCCCTGTCAGCAACGTTGTGCATCAGCACTGACTTACCCCCCGACAGCGTCCTGTGAGCCGAGATCCAGCCGGTTTTTGATCGTTTTTGATGCCGGACTATTTTCTTCAGCAGGTTTCTGGGGTCACGAAAGTAAAGTGTTTTTCTTCTCAAAACCATATGCGTTCAACAGAGTGATATATTTGCACCGCAAAAACGTTGTCCAGCTGTCAGTAGCGCGCAGTGATAGGAATCGCGAAAAATAAGTAAGTGATAACGAGGTTTGAATTTTTCCTGGACAACGTTTTTGTGGTGCAAATATATCACTCTTTTGAACGCATATGGTTTTGAGAAGAAAAACACTTTACTTTCGTGACCCCAGAAACTTGCCGGACTACTTTCTTCACCATCAAAAAACGGCTGGATCTCGGCTCACAGGACGCTGTCGGGGGGTAAGTCAGTGCTGATGCACAACGTTGCTGACGGGGAACCCATATAACTTCGTGTCTTAAAACCCGAACTATCCCTTTAAAGATACTCTTCTCCTCTGTGGAACTTCATGCATAGTAAAAAATAAACAATGTAACAGACAATTAACAAGCAAGAATAAAGAATAAAATAATCTGTACAGTTTTTTTTAATCACCTGTCACACAGTACTGCGATGTTAGCAGAGAGTTAGCGAAGACGAGCTACAAGGCTGATAATGGGAGCAATGGATTATCATGCCACTCACTGTGACGCATCAGAGGGAAAGGAACAATAGCCGACTGGTTTCCAGCGACTAAGCAGATGATAGATTCGTTAGTTTTCTGGGTGAACCATCACTCCCGCTTAAAATCCCTATCAGAATTTCCCTTTGATACCCCAAAAGAGTCCCAAACGCTGAAATCCTATGAGCCTGGTGCTTGTCGCCTGTGAGACAGTGAGTTTCTGGACGCGGTCTGAAGCACATTAATGCTATTTCACCGCGACTGCTGATCAGAGAAGAGCACACCTCTTTAAGAGAGGGAAAGTGACAGCGAGGAGACTCGCTTCAACTCAAAGAGGAGCTTAAATGATTTGGCTCCGGCAGCCTGCCGCTCCACTGTTTAACACGGCTGCTGCCGTGTCTGCCTGTGTAATGAGGGCTTGTCATCTGCGTTGGGAAGGCGAATCCCGAGGGATCGTGGGAGGAGGCGGCGGTGGCTGGCGTTGGCCTGTTCAAAGGCATCACTGCAGAACGCCTCAACAGCCTGAGAACAGCCAACATGCGCACTAATTAAAGACATCTAGCAAGACAACAGCACACACACACACTCACTCATGAAGACATGCACACTCTCTTGCAAAGAGAAAACACACACAAATATACACACACAGAGACAAAGACTGAAAGTGTCCTCGGGATAGGCAGACACTTTTGGAATAATGTGGTTTCAAAAAATACTGTTTCAAGTAAACACTATTTATCACAATATTTTCTTTCTGTTTTTCTGTGAGGCCTTAAAGGGACAAAATATGACAAATTTCACTCAATTTTTTCAGTTCAAGACTACTTCTTTTCCCAAACTTTTAACCAAAGCACCTCAGACATTTCATCAAGAGCTATTAAGAGCGGCCCATGTGGCCTCAGCCATGGCACAACTGGCTGGGGCACCTGCACCGGACACCAGCGACCCGGGTTCAATTCCCGCCCCGTGGTCCTTTCCAGATCCCACCCCAACTCTCTCTCCCACTCACTTCCTGTCCCTCTCTACTATCCTATCATTAAAGGCATAAAAGCCCCCCCCAAAAAATGTGAGTGTGAGTGTGTGGGAGAGGACACGGAGTGTGTTCTAAGACAACACAGATCGATGACTCAGCATTTTTTTGTGCATATGTGAGCACGCCAACCGAAGTCAGACCCCTCTAACTTGAACCAAACTGAGACCACCTCGGGAGGTAGTTCCGGAGCTTTGTCTGTGCTTTATCTCGCATTGAGAACACAAATCATGCTAAAATACATTAGTAACCCAGAGTAACTACATACTGTAGCCCATGAACACTTCAGACATGTCAGACCAGAACACAAATCATGCTAAAATACATGACAAACCCAGAGTAACTACATAGCCCATGAACACTTCAGATATGTCAGGCCAGAGTTGATGGAGAGCAGTCTGGAAGAAGAGCAATCAGGTGTTCTCCAATCATCGTCACACACACACACACACAAGCAGAGAGAAATATACTTGCATGCAAGCACACAGACACACACACACACACTGATTGAGGACGTTTGCCTGAAATGTTTTCTTTCAAATCTACTGGGAAATGATTCAGAAGCACTTATGAGTGTTAAAAATAAACGGCATACATTTAAACTTAAAAACAACCTGCTGCACTCACCAGCCAACAGGCCCTCAGCACATGTGCTGTGCCAACCACGGAAAATGTCATGTTGTTCGTAACAGATCAACAGATCCACAAAAGACTTTTTTTTATCATCTCAGGGCCAAAATGTGTCAATCTTTGCTCAAACCTTAAACCTGAAATCTTTGCTGAAACCTTGCAGTAACACCATGTGTGCGCGCAATGCCCCTAGTTCTGTTCATCAGTATCAAACATAAAGTGCACATAACCTCATCTGCCAACATAGCTTTCCCAACACGGTTGATGGTGAACACCAAACCCCTTGTTCTTGATGTGTGGAATACTATCCGTACGCTGCATCATGATCTGTATTTGAATACTGAACAGAGACAACAACTACCATCACACACACTCATAGACCACAACTACCATCCCACACACTCATACCACAGCTGTCATCACACACACTCATAGACCACAATACCATCACACACACTCAGACCAGAATTACCATCACACACACACACTCATAGACCACAGCTGTCATCACACACACCCATAGACCACAGCTGTCATCACACACACTCATAGACAAGCTCATCTTGGGCTCATCCAATAGATGTGAGAACTGAGGATCCTGCAGAGACCTGGATGTTTGGAAGTGATCTGTTTGGAAATATAATCTCTATTCGTTTTCCTAAGCGTGGTATTTGATTGTGTTAGTTCAAGCTTCAGGTTTGATACACCTTTCTTACGGGTGAGAGCGCTTCATATTTGTTTTTTTATTCCCTCAATTAAGATTCCTAATATTTTCCTGAAGTGGAGAAAATTCGAGAGGAATCCGGCCTTGCTCAGTGATGTCCTTATGGTTATCTATACAGATGTGTACCATATACTGTACATACGTACAGTTGTGGTCATAAGTTTACATGCACATGCTAAAGTTGACTATAAAAGGTATAAAAAAAAAAACATATTTTGGAAATTGATCTTAATACCTTAACCAATCTTTCCTTCAGCAATTTTCTTTGTGAAGGAATAATGTATTGTAATCAAATAAATAAATGTCCTTCCGTAAAAATACAGGTAATACACTTGTAAAGATGCCTTTGGAGATGAATATGTTTTTTTTTTCTTTTTGATTTCTGGTTTCCAACAAGCAAGACTTAAAGGAGATTGGCAATGATGATAATTCTAGACATGCAGGACATGGAGACCCTCAAGGTCCCTCAGCAACCAACCGGCCCCACAAATTGCCCCACCACCTGCCCATGACTTGCCCCACCACCTGCCCTCCTGCCCCAGCAGGCCAGAGGGAAGAGCTGCAACAGCCCCCACACACACCACCTCTCTTCAGGCTCCCCTGCCACCTAATGCCCATGACCTGGTCCACTGTTTCTCACACTGGATTATTATCATATTATAGAACTGGTGATTAATCCATGTGAAAACTCAGCAGTGGAATATATTCCGCAGCGGAACATTAAGGACGGTCAAAGATCTAAGGGATACACACTGCAACTGTCAACTGAAAATCCAACCCCTTTACTCTCTCTCTCTCTCTCACACACACACACACCCTTTCCAGACTGTATTATCTTGAAGACTTGAACCTCTCTTTCTGCAGGCAGCTGACTGTGGATCAGATGAAGGCCGAGGCTGGTCTGCAGCGCTGCAGTGGGGGATGATTAAATTTAATGTAGTCGTGCTGGAGAAAACGCTGCCGAGCAGGAAATTAACATCTTTTAATTTGCCTTTATTAAATTTCACACTCTCAACCTTGAAGTTAATTAAGAGTATCAGGACCAAGTGTAGCAGCCCCTCTCTGGGGTCCCAGGCGTTCTCACACACACACTCACTAACACACAAACACACTCTCAGAGAGGCTCAATCCCCTGCTGCTCCTGGTCTCCCTGAGGTAAAATCATTGACACACACACACACACACACACACACAGTCTCTGCAGTGTTCTCCTTGTGCATGCTCCTTCTCCCCACTGATTAAAAGAATGAGGTGGCCGGCTACTTCATTGGAAGCTGAAGAGGTCCAATCACGGTCAGCGGAAGATTGACCTTTAATAGCTCTCTAAGGGCATCATATAGCCTCATATATGTGCACTCAGGACAGCACATAGCCTGCATGTGCACTCAGGACATCATATAGCCTGCCTCCACACATGACATTATGGAGACAATACCAACTAAGTAGGACCTGAAGTGAACCAATCACGTCAAGGGTGATAGAGATGGAGTCGTGGGTCCAGACATGGTTATTACGCCCACTCAGACAGCAGTCTTGCCATGCCAATGCAACTCTTGTCTAGTACGCCTAACTTGAGTGAGTTATGGCACAATAGGCAAAGTCTTCCATGACTGGCTCAAAGTGAGACCAACTATACACAACAAGTTAACCTCTATTCTGGCCCAGGTCCGTCTCTATTCCTGCCCAGTTCCGTCTCTATTCAGGCCCAGGTCCGTCTGTATTCAGGCCCAGATCCATCTCTATTCAGGCCCAGGTCCTTCTCTATTCCTGCCCAGGTCCGTCTCTATTCTGGCCCAGATCCGTTACTATCCTGACCCAGGTCCGTCTCTATCCTGACCCAGGTCCGTCTGTATTCAGGCCCAGGTCCGTCTGTATTTAGGCCCAGGTCCGTCTGTATTCAGGCCCAGGTCCGTCTGTATTTAGGCCCAGGTCCGTCTCTATTCAGGCCCAGGTCCGTCTCTTTTCCAGCCCAGATTGGTCTCTACTCTACAAAACAGATTTTATCCAACAGCTATATTCAACAGTGCTACCAAAGCATAGTTCCCGCCACCCTCTTTGTCAACAGGGCTTTGTGCTATTTTTAAATGTGGATGTCTGTATGGATGTGTCTATTATGTGTTTTAGCATTTTAAGTAAGCCATAATAAGCATTATTTTATGTATTTATGTATGAATATTCTACCTCAATGATTCATGCCACTTGACAAGGCACTTAGTTCTGTTGGATCTGTTAAAATAACAAATAAAGATATTCTATTCTATTCTATTCTGTTGTTCTATTCTGTTCTGTTCTACTCTGATCCATCTGTTGTGCGTTTCTGGTCCTGGGATTCCTCTAGAACTGGCTCCTTTCCAAAAGCTGTCATTTTAACTGCAGCGATCTGACACAGGACCCAACACATACAGATGTGTTCTTCAGTACGTTCCACTCTGGGTGAGAAGACGGAGACGGAGGAGGAGGAGGAGGATGAGGAGAGGAAGATGGGATCTTACAGACTGAGTTTCTCTTTAGTGCACGCTACACAGGAGAGGAAGAGGGGAGTTTGCCTTCAGGATGTGTTGGGCTGTGCAGAGCATAGAGAGATGAGACAGACATTCCCTCTAGAGCTTGTCAAACTGTGAAACGGCACACAGAAATTAGATGCACCATGCAGAGAGGAGAGGTGTGTGTGTCAAAGAGAGGAGAGGGACGGCATGTGTGTGAGAGAGAGTGAGATGAGAGAAGATGTGTATGTGTATGTGTATGTGTGTGTGAGAGAGAGAGAGAGAGAGAGAGAGTGTGTGTGTGTGTGTGTGTGTGTGTGTGTGTGTGTGTGTGTGCGTGCCTGCGTGCGTGCGTGTGTGTGTGTGTGTGTAGCAGCACAATGGCTGTGGAGGCCCCAGGGTGCGTCAGCATGGAGAGGGCCTGCAGACGGAGGGCTTTCCTGCGGGAAGCGTCACGCTCTGCGGGGGGATTGGAGAGAGCATTGTTGTGCCTGTCAGCTTAGCGGAGCGGCTCATTGTGTGCCTCTCACCTTAGCAGCGCTCCACAGACAGATAGACAGAGAGAAGGAGTGGAAGAAAGAGATAGACGGAGAGCAGGAGTGGAAGAAAGAGATAGACAGAGAGCAGGAGTGAAAGAGAGGGAGAGGCGGAGAGCAGAAAAGAGGACGAATCAGGAAGAGGAATGAGTGTGTGTGTGTGTGTGTGTGTGTGATACCTGCTCATAAGCCTCAGATCCCTCAGTGCATACTAACACATCATACACACCTACACACACCTACACACACACACACACACACACACACACACACACACACACACACACACACACACACACACACACACACACACACACACACAGGTTTCTGGAGAGATGACACATTCATACACACACACACACACACACACACACACACACACACACCCAGCTATACTGTCAACATGTAGTGGGAGTGCTTAGTCTGGAACATGAATGATGTGATTCACCCTTGGGCAGGTCACAGAGCCGTGGCAAACATACAGGATTAGTTCAAGTGGCAAAATCTGGTCTGACTCACCTGTCATTCCAAAGGACACAGATCTCTTTTAAAATGTGATAAACACATCTCTGTAATGTCCAATTTCCAACCTATTAAATGAGTCAATAAGGGTTGAGTACGCTTGACAGACTAGCTGGAGACCATGCAGAAGTGCATATAGAGGCCAACATCACACTCACATTTAAGTATCACATTCAGCCTTCATATTCAGTCTAACTTTTCCGCTCTGGTTGACCGTTTTCCCACCATGGTGTGGCACAGTATATTAAAGAAATACTGGATAGGGGAATTACAGTATGCACAGTTTGCCAGAGCATAAATCCTCATTGTCTGTCATGCAAGGTGTCTACAACCTTGTGTTTTGATGTCTGGGGAGTTAGGGATCTAAACTTTTGGACTGTAGAGGTTAGATAACACAAAACATACTTTTATTCTCCGACTGTTGAGAATATTCTTCATACAAGTAATGCTAGCTGCAGGAGTCCAGTGGTCTGCAGAAAAGGTTTGGGAAAAGCTCTTTTAATTGGCAGAAATCCTCGAAAGAGCTATCAGTTGGTGCCAGCCAAAGTGGCTGAGATGTACACCCACCATGGGCCCGCTGTCTACCAGAACACCTGGAGCAGGAGTCAACAAGTCACTTTGGCCGCAGACCAGGATTTTAAAAGCCCAATAGACAGCGGGCCCCTATTAGTCCACACACGCATCGCAGAGAACGGATATACAACTAGAAAAGCACTCGATTAGTGGGTTATCGAGGTACGTTGCGCTCAAAGCCAGGGTATGCTGTCATACGAAAGTGGATTTGTTTTAGCGTCGCTGTATCACCATGGTATCTTATGCTCGCAACCAAACCTGTTCGGGAGCAGGTTATGTGCTAACTTATAGCCCAAACCGTGAAAAACTACCGCCCTTCCTGTTTGGTGTTGGAGCGAGGTCACTATTGGATTTTAATGTTCACGTCACTATTTGCATGAGCCACCACTGAAAAGACTTCCGATAATATCAAACATTTTTGATATTGTCGTAACGGCAAAACTAGAAAAAGATTGACCACGACGGACTTAAAGAGGAACTATGCAGGATTGGCAATTTCATCTCTGGTTTCGGTTTCGTTTTTCGTTTTCGCTCGTTTTATACTTGCATATTTCTCTGCAGAGCTTCCCCGACAGCTTTAGCGTGTATATTATAGGCTATATATAAATATACAAATTGCAAGCAAGTTTCTTCTTGTTCCTTACGCGTCTCAGACTTCCAGATGTAAACAAGGAGCGATCGTCTCCTGCAGAAACTGCAAGGTTGCAATAGCAGATAGGGACACTGGGGGCGGGAGGAAATATTACTGTTTTCGATGAAACTGGTCAGTCAAGTAAAACAACAATTTCTGAGCGATTTTATGACTATGAAAAAGTTGCATAGGGTCTCTTTAAAACCGCTAAGATTGGCACCTTACACTAAACAATTTAGTTGACGGGAGCGCGCCGCGATTCCAGTAGAACTCCCATTTTGGAAATTTAGTCGCAGACTGTTAAAACAGACCAAAATTGTACAATGTAAGCCAGCCTTCAGTTGCATGTCCTGTGTAGCCTTGTCAGTTTGTATTTATAAAGACCATTTAGCTTTGACACAACATATGGACCTTAAAGGAACACTCCACCATTTTTTTCATATTAAACTACGCTATTCCCTTAGCTAAGACGAGTTGATACATACCTCTCACGTTTCAATGCGTCCACTCACTGGCTCTGGTGCACGGCGCTACTTTGATAGCACTTAGCTAGCCCAGTTCATTCATTAGGATCCAAACAGAGACGAAGTTAGAAGCGTCCAACCACCTCCATGTTCGTGTGACTACTCGTGTAACTGTAGGGAAAACATGGAGATGTTTGGTCGTTTCGAACGCAAAAAAAAAAAAAACGCAATTTACCTTTTATGTTAATAGAGAATTTCAATGAATTATCTTAACACCGTCACTGTGACAGTGTGTGTGTGTGTGTGTGTGTGTGTGTGTGTGTGTGTGTGCGCGCATGAACGTCTGCACATTGATTGGGTTTGAAGGTTCAGTGATGCTCATCGCAATGGCCCTGACCTGGAAGCATCGTGTGGTGCAGCCGATCCTTGACACCGTTAGGAGGGGCGCTCCCCAAAATAGAACAGCCCAGAAGTGAGCCGACTAGCAGGGGACCTACATACTCACGTCAACGCCTCCTCTCACTGCTCACTCAGGCCTGTAGTGAACTCTCTGAGAACTCTCTCTCTCACACACACACACACACACCTTGACATATTCAGTGTGCACACACACACACACACACACACACATACAGTACCCTGTCTCTCTTTATAATAAGCAGACAGATTCACTCACACACTTCAGAGCTTAATTTCAGGGCCCTGTGTCAGCAGGGAATGGCCTTATGAATCATTTCTGTGATCTTCTGAAAATCTCCCACTGCCCTGGATTAAAATACATCAGAAAGAGAAGGACAAAAGTTAAATTGATCTAGAAAAGAGATATTTAAATTTTAGCACGGGAGAAAACGGCTGATTTAAAAAAGGCAAAGGGCGGTGGAGCATGGACAAAGAAGGGACGACAATAGAGGAGAATATGTTCACAGTAATGAAATGCAGAGAGAGATGAGAGAGATGAAAGAGATGTTGCATCCCACCCAACACCCGGCGATTAACAGGAGAGTTCTGCTCTGAAGCATTCTAAAGCCACACTATCAGGGGAGGCCGCCTTTATGGACCCACGAGAGCTAAGACAAGGGAGGCGCGAGAAAGACCGAAGATGGAAAGGGGGCAGAGCGACAAAACAAGCGAGAAAACATGAATAAAAAATAAAATAGAGACCAGGGTCCTGTAACTCGAAAAATCGAACTAATGTTATTCTTTACGTTACGCATGGTTTACGAACTCGAACTCGTAAATCATAACGATCTGGGTGTAACTGAAACATGTCGCAAGTTAAACGCAACTTAAACTGTAACTCGAAAGAGAAATCACTGTAGCCTTGTAGTAACTAATGAGGGAATCAGCGTCCGTTTCCCCCTGACGACTTGAAAATGCCTGTGTTGAAGCAGCTCTGAGGTTACAGCTGAGGATAGCCCAATGAACAGTCACTGAGGTAGAGAAGGATAAAAATAAAACCCATTTTATTCTCAAGCTGACGAACATAACGATACATTCTACATAGGTAGCCTATTATCCTTGGTTGTTCAGATACTTACGACAGCTTTACGTGTGGTCAGAAGCAGTCGTAACTTTTGTCTTAAAGGTTGGGTACGGAATTAGCAAAACGGACGGCAGAGTTTGAACATATACAACCTCAAGTCCCGCCCTCCATGCACGAGCGACAATTCAAATGCGCAGCGCGAGAGCGAGCCAGGCTAAATGAAATGCCATCCTGGCGTCTACAGCACTATGAGCTCTAGTCTCCATACAATCACTCACATCAACTTCCCCAATTACCTTCTTTATTCACCTCCAAAGGGTTGTAGTACATATGGTTCAGTAGCCATAGGTGTGTATATTTGAACAGAATCTGGTTTGTTCTTACCAGGGCGATTATCTCCTGAAATATCCGAGTTTAGTGCTGCCCCATTGGTTCGCCTATTCCACCGTAGCTCCAAGCTGTTAAGTTTCGATTTCATGTTTACAGCACTCTTCGTGTCATGGTAAAATGTAATTTTTGCTACATAGCTTATTTATTGCGTGGGTGATTGAGTTTCCGTAGGTATCCGCTGCCTTAGTTAGTTTGTATAGAAATGAAGTGACACATACAACAAGAGGGGAACATGGACGTGCAGCAGCAGGCAGTTGGTTTCGTTTCAGCACTGACTCGCGGTCACCAGCTTTCGAAAGGGTCGCGCGCGGTGGGGAGGGGGAGTAGGAAGAGGAGTAAGACGTTAGATTGACGAACGAGCTGTGAAATGATGGTATGGGGTGAGGAATTCTATTGGCTGGAGTTTTTCGAGCCCTGCCCGTTCCGCAGATGATTGACGTGTTTAATTTCCATTTCAGTGCTTCCAACTTAGTGGCTATAAGTGGGTTAGGAATAGGATTTCAAGTGATTTTGCAAAAATGGCCAACAAAGCTAATTCCATACCCTACCTTTAAGTTGTGTTACACGTAGACTTGCGAATCATTTGAGTTACAAGCGTATCTTTTTACGATAGGCTTACGATATGTGTAAGGTCTAAGAGCAGCTAACGTATGCTTGGAGTTACAGGGGCCATATGTCTTTGATGTCATTGAGAGGAAGAGAGTGAGAGAGGAGGGGGCATTCATCTCAGAGAGATAGACAACGAGGGAGAGAGGAGAGGGGGTGTTTGATGGGTCATGTGATGCCTCTAATCCCGTTGTTCGTAAAGCCCTCGTGTATCCTTCCTGCCGCGTGTGTCACTTCTGCTTAACCTTTGACTTGTGTTGCCACGGTGATTGAAGTAGCTGGTATTAACCTGGCTTACCCTTCTCCTCAGTGTTGTTTTTCTCACTCCTTTCTCTTTTCCCAACACGTTTTGAGTGTGTGTGTGTGTGTGTGTGTGTGAGTGTGAGTGTGAGTGTGAGTGTGAGTGTGAGAGAGAGAGAGAGAGAGAGAGAGAGAGAGAGAGAGAGAGAGAGAGAGAGAGAGAGAGAGAGAGAGAGCAGTGATCTGAGTACTGCCAGGTATAGGCCGCCCTTGAGGAAGGACTGGGAGATGGCCACAGGTTTGGCATCCACCAATGAGAATACAGCTGACAGATTCTAAGAAGAAGCTTGGAAGCCTGCCTGAATTAAACGCCACCCAAAAAGTTGATGTTGGGAAAATGGGTCTGTACTTGCTCCACTGACAAGCTTCTATGTCTGTGCGAAAACTCGCCCACCAATCAAATTGTCCTGGCTGAAATACAATGATGGGCAGATGACCAATGCGTTGGACAAGGCTGTGTTTGGAGCCCAGGCTGTCTTTTTTTTGGGGGGTGGGGGGGGGGGGGGGAGAGGACTGGCAGCTAGAGTATTGCAGAAATGCTTGCTGTATGTGACAAAAAAACATTCAGCCAAGAAGCCGTGTAATATGGCTTAGAGTGAGGTGAGGTGAGATACTGGCTGACTACCAGCGTGTCATATGGCTTAGAGTGAGGTGAGGTGAGATACTGGCTGACTACCAGCGTGTCATATGGCTTAGAGTGAGGTGAGATGAGACTCTGGCTGACTACCAGCATGAGATGCTTGGACAGGACAACCTGCAGCATGGTTACTGCTGACCTCCCCAACCCTGTCAGAACCCCTCACACACACACACACACACACACACACACACACACACACACACACACACACACACACACACACACACATAACCTGCAGCTTGGTTACACTTAACCTCCCCAACCTTGTCAGACTGTTGAACCGACACACACACACACACACACACACATAAACACAACCTGCAGTTTGGTTACACTTAACCTTCCCCACCCTGTCAGACTGTCTGACCCCCACCCACTGAGTCTCAGACCCCTCTCCGCCTTCAGGCCCATTACATACACACACACACACACACACACACACACACACACACACACACCTGACCCCATTAGTGAGGAGAGCTGAGGGAGAGGGCCAGGATGTTCAGGGTCGTTAATTGCTCATTAATCTCCAGCGCTTCACGTGAAGGCTGAGAGCGTCCTGCTGCGCCTCCTCTGCTCCCTTTGGCTCCCCTGCTCTCTACACTCTCCTGCACTCTTCTCCTCTCCTCCCCTGCTCTCTACACTCTCCTGCACTCTTCTCCTCTCCTCCCCTGCTCTCTACACTCTCCTGCACTCTCCTCCTCTCCTCCCCTGCTCTCTACACTCTCCTGCACTCTTCTCCTCCCCTCCTCTTCTCTCTACACTCTCCTGCACTCTCTTCCTCTCCTCCCCTGCTCTCTACACTCTCCTGCACTCTTCTCCTCTCCTCCTCTCCTCCCCTGCTGTCTACACTCTCCTGCACTCTCTTCCTCTCCTCCCCTGCTCTCTACACTCTCCTGCACTCTTCTCCTCTCCTCCTCTCTACGCTCTCCTGCACTCTTCTCCTCTCCTCCTCTCTACACTCTCCTGCACTCTCTTCCTCTCCTCCCCTGCTCTCTACACTCACCTGCACTCTTCTCCTCTGCTCTCTGCACACTCCTCCTCTGCTCTCTTCCTCTCCTCCTTGCTCCCTTTGGCTCCTCTGCACACTCCTTCTCTCCTTCCTGCACTCTCCTCCTCTGTTCTCTCCCTCTCCTTCCTGAACTCCTCAATCCTCCTCGCTGCACTCTCCTCCCTGCACTGTGCTCCTCCTCTCCTCTCTGCACTCTCCTCTCTTCCTCTCCTCCCTGCACTGTGCTCCTCCTCTCCTCTCTGCACTCTCCTCTCCTCTCTTCCTCTCCTCCCTGCACTGTGCTCCTCCTCTCCTCTGCTCTCTTCCTCTCCTTCCTGAACTCACTCCTCTCCTCTCTGCACTTTCCTCCCTGCACTGTGCTCCTCTTCTCCTCTGCTCTCTTCCTCTCCTCCTCTGCTCTCCTCTTCTCCTCTCTGCACTCTCCTCTCCTCACTCCTTCTCTCCTCTCTTCCTCTCCTCCCTGCATTGTGCTCCTCCTCTCCTCTGCACTCTCCTCACTCCTCTTCTTCTCACTGCACTCTGCTCCTCTCCTCCTCTCCGCTGCTCTCCCACACGAGCCTCAGGGGTCGTTCAGACCACATGCGTGGCGATTGTGTGTTAGCTGTGTTACCTGTCTTACCTGCCCCGTTTTCATTTCTGCAGCCATATTATCACTGCGAGACACAGACGTCCGCCACAGCTTGAGCCGCACTGAAAATGTGTGCATGGAACAGCGTCTATTCTTCACGCGACAAGGGAAAGCGAACAACTCACTTTTGTCTGCTTTTCTTCACTCTTCTCCAGCCTCTGTATCTCCTCTGGACCTGTCCTGATGTGAGGGACAAAAGTCAACCACAGATAATACATTTAGTGTCAGAAGTGATCTTTTTATCATGATGTCAGGGGTCTCCATCTGTTTTTCACACGTATTAGTATCAAAGCTTTGGCAGCATTCAGAGCTGCCAACTTTTCAAAAAACCTTGGAGTGAGATTCTGTCGGGGGTGACCAAAAGTTAGTCCCGCACTCATCACGATACCAAAATTATTGTTTCGATCCCGATACTAAGTCAAGAATTGTGATTTCGATACTTTTTCGATGCTTTTTAAAAAACATTTTTTGTGTATTTGGTGATTTAATCATCAGTATCCTAATATTGAATATTGTGTGATCATTCACACCAGTGGCCATCTAAGATTCTGCTCAACCCTCCACACACACAGAAAATTATAGTCATATGTTTTTATATCATATATTTTGGAATTCATAACTGTACATATTTTGTTGATAATGTTGAGTATTTTACAATCTGCAAAATTATTAGTAGCTAAAAATGTTTAGTTTGTGTACTGATTTCAAGACTATTACACTTACTCATAGGCCTATGTTTAAATGGTGTGTAGGTCTAATTGAGTGTGCATTATGGAGTGTGTAATTGAGTGCCTGTTGCTTTAAAAAATACGTGAGGTAGCTTTCTATCTCACGGTTTTACGAGAGTGAAAAGTTGCATGACAAGGATATGTGGATGCAATTAATTTTGCTTTCTGTGTCATTATATAAATTACATGTTCAAAACAGTAACAAGTCAAAGAAAATCTTTCAGGGATCATATAAGAGATTGTCTTGCAATGTTCCTTTATGATTTTAGTGAGCACTATGATTTAGCTCTCTCCAGAAGTTATTTATCCACACGTTCCAGCAAACAAAACAGTGGAACAAAAGTGCAACAAGTTAGTCTAAGTTAACATGTAGGCTAGGGAATCAAGTTCACCCACACAAACTGATGTCTTTCAAGATGTTAAGTCTAAGAGAGTGAGTTCTTAATTAACGATAGGCCTATGATTTGTGACACAACATACCTAGTCTCTGACCAGATTGTGATTTTCTCCCGCGGGTGTCTCCTCCTTCTGTCGCAAACTTGGATGTCTAGCAACGAATATGGTCGACTGTAAGTTACAGTGGCGCTTCAAACGAGTCTCAGATTTTGTTTTGCGTGAGAAAATGGATGTATGGCGTGAGTGCGTGTGTAAACAGGCAAAATCGTGTGTCACACGCCGAAAGTGTGAGAGTTGGCAGCTCTGGCATTGCATCATCAGTCATGCCGAAAGCGTATAGTGTTGAATTGAGCGAGAGGAGCAACGCTGGTAGAAGAGGAAAGACAGACAACAGGAGATACAGAGGCTGTATCAGGGGTCCTTTAAAGCTGCCAGCGTTCACCTCTATCGTACCTGAGCCCTGATTACATCACCTGCCCACATGACCCCCCCCCCCCCCATTATCTGATTACATCCAGAGCTCTCCTGAGCACTTCACCTGGGTCCATCTTGCCTGACCTCTGACCCCTGAGCACTTCACCTGGGTCCATCTTGCCTGACCTCTGACCCCTGAGCACTTCACCTGGGTCCATCCTGTCTGACCTCTGACCCCTGAGCACTTCACCTGGTCCATCCTGCCTGACCTCTGACCCCTGAGCACTTCACCTGGTCCATCCTGCCTGACCTCTGACCCCTGAGCACTTCACCTGGTCCATCCTGCCTGACCTCTGACCCCTGAGCACTTCACCTGGTCCATCCTGCCTGACCTCTGACCCCTGAGCACTTCACCTGGTCCATCCTGTCTGACCTCTGACCCCTGAGCACTTCACCTGGTCCATCCTGCCTGACCTCTGACCCCTGAGCACTTCACCTGGTCTATCCTGTCTGACCTCTGAGCACTTCACCTGGTCCATCCTGTCTGAGCACTTCCTGTCTGACCCCAGAGCACTCCACCTGGTCAATCCTGTCTGACCCCTGAGCAATTACTAAGGTCAATCCTGTGTGACCTCTGACCCCTGAACACTTCACCAGGGTCCATCATGTCTGAGCACTTCCTGTCTGACCCCTGAGCACTCCACCTGGTCAATCCTGTCTGACCTCTGAGCAATTACCAAGGTCAATCCTCTGTGACCTCTGACCCTTGAGCACTTCACAAGGTCAATCCTGTCTGATCCCTTCAGCTCCATGGTCACCTCCTGATGGAGGAGGAAAAGCTTAATGTGGGTTGAAGTCACCCAAAGGGCCGTTTACATCAAGAACGACAACTATAATACATTTAAGCATCGCTTTGATTAGATTAGATTCAACTTCATTGTCCAGAGTAGAGTACAAGTACAAAGACAACAAAATGCAGTTTGTGTCCTCATTTCCTGGTCTTATGAAGGCAGTTGTAGCACTGGATGATTGGGCGGAGGCTCACAGCCTTTGTGACCTTCCACTGGATGGAAACCAGCGGACCGTCACAGATCCAGCGGATGGTTCCCCCTGGGGAGACTTTCTGTCCAGCACTCCTGGATGTTTAAGTAATTAAGTACAGAAATCTAAGTATGACTAGTTAGATTAGATTCAACTTTATTGTCCAGAGTTAAGTCAAAGACAACAAATTGCAGCTTGTGTCATCAATTCCTGGTCTTGTGTCTTCCTGGTCAGTTGTAGTAGCTTATCACCGCATCAGAGAGGTCCACTCCACCCATGTGGCGGTTGTAGTCGCTGACTACTGGAGGGGGGATCGCCTACTCTGCCCACCGCCCATCTGACCCTTCAGCCCTTCTCTTCTCTGAGTGGGTCCTGTGTGCAGGCTGGAGGATTTAGCAGAGGCTCACAGCTCACAGGCTCACAGATGGTTCCCCCTGGGGAGACTTGCTATCCAGCCTACCGGGCCGGTCTCTGGGGTACCCAGTCCGCTGCTCTCGCGTGGTCCTACAGATCTCCCAGATCTGTTTCTGCAGCAGGAACAGGGCTGGTGTAGAAATGATCCATGTAGAGTTTATAGCCCTGCCCCAGCGCTGACGTGTCTGTAAGCTGTAGAGTCGTATCGCCCTTCCTCTCGCATCTCGTAGGTAAAGAGGTACCAGGTGTAGCCTGTGGAAGAATCCGCCAGTACAAAAAGTGTATAGCCCCATTTCGTCTGCTTGTCTTTCATGTACTGACGGAGAGTGATGCAGGCCTTGGATTTCACCATCCTGTAACAGAGAGAACAGCCTCTCCATCCTCTCCTTGCCATATCTGGCCCTCCTCTCCTCTCTCCCTCTGTAGCCTCATATCCTCTCTCATGAGGTCAATTAACTGTCATCTTCCTCTCCTGGAAGGCCTGGCTTCTTCCTCCTCCTCTTCAACAGGCATTGCCCTTAGGGCCTCTCTGCCTTAAAACCTCATCCATGAGGACAAACCTGAGCCAACTCTCCGGTGGCTTTCCCACCAACTCACTCTCCAGTCCCTGGGTACTTGCAATCCTGCCATAGAAGTCCAGCATGCCATTCAACAACAGCAAAACTAATTCCATCAAATCTGTGTTTACTTTCAATTTGAATATCACGTTACATTTTCTTATTTACATTTCATATGTCTCATTTCATCAAACTACAGGTATGCTACCCAAGACAGGTGAGCAAATACTTTTGGCAATATAGTGCATGTAGGCCAGGGGGCGAATTGCAGAAGAAGCATGCCACCTTGAAGTGCGTGTTGAAGACAAAAGCGTCATGAGCTGATCCTGACCACCTCGCTATCAAATGCCTTATGGTCATGTTGTGATCGCCTATAGCCTGGATATTGATGGCATGGTATCCTTTGCAGCAAAAGTAGGCTACTTTGTTTTCAGTGTTGGTCTACCAGATCTACCAGACCTATGACACCAGGCATACCAGAGTCACGGTAGAATGCCTCCTTGATTTCTTTTTGACTTCTTGAAGTTCCTGTCCTCTTGGAAACTGTATGTAGCAAGTGGCTAGTCTGCTTATTGCAGTTGCCAATTCTGTCAAATTTCTGGACATAGCAGGCTGAGATATTTTTGCCAAGTCTGCCACTTTGCTTTGAAAATCACCTTTTTGCAAAGAAGCGAAGCGTATTTGTTAACTGTACCACAACCGGCAGATCCCCGTGACGACCGGTACTGTAGGCCTCTCCAAAGCTGGGCAGAGTTGATTGGCTAACTGTAATATCATACAGTAGGAGGTAGGTGTATACGATCAGCACCTGAAAGTACAACAGTTGCTCTCCCTAGTCCAGCAGTGCAACGCGCCAGCTTCCTCGACTGTGCAGCTCCCAGTCAGGAGAGCTGAAACCAAAGGACAAGCAGCCCTTTGGCATCTCAACAAAACCACCCACCCCGCTCTGCAGGTGAGAGGCCTGGGGACATTTGTCTGGCCTAGCATTGCACTTGGACTTGGACTTTGGTTGTACGTACGTCACATGGACTCATAGTGTTTGACAACACAGTGTTTTGTTTTCAGAGACCAGGTTCATCTGTATAATGGAGGCAGTGAATATTTTCTAAATCGTTGAATGTCTGAAAGCTTTAATCCAATAAGGGAGGTACTGGATTCATCTTTCAGACTTGCCTTTTACAGCAGAAGCAGACAGGCTACAGTAGACGAGGTGCAGTGTACCTTTCATTATCTAGTTTGCATTCATATGGCAGTGCTAGCCATAACAGCTCAGCATAATTACTGTTCCTCCTCTGCCATTTCTTCCATTCTTGCTCCACACTCACCTCTTAAAATAAAATAAAATTAAATAAACCTCATTCACCTTAGCTATTCCATCTTTTTTTAATTTGCACTCACTCTACTCTTTAAAAAAATTAAAAGCCCCTCGTCCATCCTAGCCATTCAATCCCTATATGATCTCCTCCTCCTTGCCATTCCCCAGAGAAAAAATGTTTTGTATTTCCCTTTGTATTCGTGTAATATCTCCCTATAACAGCTCAGGGTTAAATGCCCTGCCGAAGGCGACCAGTACCCCACTGTGGATTATGATCTCCTGGCCCCATGAGAGAGAGAGAAGGTGGGTCTGACGAGAGTGACTCCGCTAAAAATAGAGCAGCTGTAGCATGACATTTAGAACGCAATGTTTTCTGTGTGACAGGAGAGCATCTGCTTCCTCTGTGGGGAAGTGTAGTGTTGTGTTGTGGAGTTCAGTGTTGTGTTGTGCAGTGTTGTGTTGTGTTGTTCAGTGCTGCTTCCTCTGTGGGGAAGTGTTGTGTTGTGGAGTTCAGTGTTGTGTAGTGTAGTGTTGTGTTGTGTTGTGTAGTTCAGTGTTGTGTTGTGTTGTGTTGTGGAGTTCAGTGTAGTGTACTGTAGTGCAGTGTGGTGTTGTGTTGTGTAGTTCAGTGTAGTGTAGTGTAGTGCAGTGTTGTGTTGTGTAGTGCATTGTTGTGTTGTGTTGTGTTGTGTTGTGGAGTTCAGTGTAGTGTAGTGTAGTGCAGTGTTGTGTTGTGTAGTGCATTGTTGTGTTGTGTTGTGGAGTTCAGTGCTGTGTTGTGTTGTGTAGTGCATTGTTGTATTGTGTTGTGTTGTGTTATGGAGTTCAGTGTAGTGCAGTGTAGTGCAGTGTTGTGTTGTGGAGTTCAGTGTAGTGCAGTGTTGTGTTGTGTTGTGTTTTTGAGTAAGTCAGCCTGAGGTAGATGGAGCTGATGGAGAGAGGAGAAGATACATCACAGCACTAATAAAGCTCCACTTCATCTTCGCCATCCACTGCAATGCCCTCTATGCAAACACACACACACACACACAGAGCACAGCTCACACACACACACACGATCACCTCCACACACAGATGCATTTACACAGCACACACTCCCTGACTCTCTGGCCGTGAGTTGGCCTCTCCCACTGGGACACACACACACTCTGGGAGCAAGGTCACCCATCCATCATCCCACTCACAGCTAGACTGGGCATAATGGAGCACCTTTGACTGAGCCCTGTGGGCATGCACACACACACACTGGCAGAGAGGGGAGGAGGGCACACACACACACACACACACACACACACTCCCTGACGGAGGGAAGGGTGGTGTAAGAGAGCAGGATAAGAGACGGATTTGATAGCAGAGGGTGAGTAAGACGTACATCTCTGAAGAACACAGTGCGGACTCTTTGATTTTGTGCGCTACTGAGTTAGCACACACACACATACAGTATACTGCAGGTCAGTGTGCGCTACTGAGTTAGCACACACATACAGTATACTGCAGGTCAGTGTGCGCTACTGAGTTAGCACACACATACAGTATACTGCAGGTCAGTGTGCGCTACTGAGTTAGCACACACATACAGTATACTGCAGGTCAGTGTGCACTACTGAGTTAGCACACACATACAGTATACTGCAGGTCAGTGTGCGCTACTGAGTTAGCACACACACACATACAGTATACTGCAGGTCAGTGTGCGCTACTGAGTTAGCACACACATACAGTATACTGCAGGTCAGTGTGCACTACTGAGTTAGCACACACATACAGTATACTGCAGGTCAGTGTGCGCTACTGAGTTAGCACACACACACATACAGTATACTGCAGGTCAGTGGTTCCCAACCAGGGGTCTGGGGACCCCACTAGGGGCCGCCAGGGATTGCAGGGCGTCCGCACAATGTTGCCTGCGCTGCAGTTGTGATGTTACCAAAATTATATTTATGCACATTATAAATTATGTATAAAATCCCAATAACACACCCAATTGGATAAACAAAACTCCGTATACTCTAAAATAGTTTGTTCCACGTTTAAATTCATGTAGTTGTTTATTACCTCTGACTAGGCTGTTCGATTTTGCCCAAAAATAAAATCTCGATTTTCTTCTCTCAAAATCCGATTTTTGATTACGATTATTTTGTGAAATGACAAAAGGCAAGAAATTATTTCAAATTAGCTGATTTTTCTGACCTCTCAACTTGCGTAAGCATCCTTCAGGTCGGGCTAGGCTAGGCTAGGCTAGGCATTAGTAATTCATCCCCGGACCCTGATTGTTGAATGAAACAATGTCTTGTGTGTGTATGCAAGTAGGAGTTCAGGAAGGAGGCCCTGGCTTGTCTTAGACTCATTCAAGGGGGCCTTCAAGGAGTAAAGGTTGGGAAACCCTGCTATGTATGGGAACTGTCCAGATTGACAATCAAGTGTCTTTACTACTGAGCACCTACAGTAGGCTGGGTGACCCCTACGTGACCCGCCGGCAAATTTGGATTCCCCCCAGCAGCTCAGGCTGTAAAGCTGCACGTCTATCTCCCCTGCTTCCTGTCCACAACCTTTGGGTCCAATCACAAACTAGCTTATCCAAAATATGCACCCGGATCATTAGTCTGATTGATTGAAGGACTATCCAAGCGTACAGAGTCATTTGAACTATGTCCATTGATCACGCCTCTTGTGCAGTAGGAATAAAGCGCAGACTCCCCAGACTAATGTTCAATCTTAAAGGATTGAGCTTAGTATGATGATAGCCAGGCTACTGAGCACCCCAACACTAGGGCAATATCATACGGAGGGAGTTCAAGAAAAAGGTCATTGTGTACTGTACATCCCAGCAATCTGTCAAGAAGCCCCCAAAGAAGGGGTGCACTGATCCCATGTTAAGATGGGATATCGGCCCCGAACTTCAGAAGTGTATTTACTACCATTCAAACTCTGTGTGAACTCCCTAGGTTGTGGGGAAACCGGACTGCACCACTATGGGTAAACAAAGGGGTTTGTGGGTTAGTGAGTGGAGTGAACCATTTTGGCAGGGGTGTTTTAATCATGTTTAACGGCACAAAGCTGTTTTGTTGTATGTATTTGTGTGCTTTATGTTCACTTGTTAGAGTTCTAATTTGGTAATAACAGCACTTGAAGAGGAAAGCTGCTGGTATCTGCTGTTTTTAAGTGTGTTGGGTTTCTGGATTATATTGCAAGCTCAAGTCGGATGCAATTCAATTTGAAGTACATTTCTTTATGGTGGCTTGATCAGCTCTTCAGGTGAGCATCACCCACAGCTGGGCAGGCCTTGGCTCCAGGGTAGCGGGAGCATATCTGAGTGGAGTTCTGTGGGAAACATTGCAAATGGCCGTCAGTGAAGCCAATTCAAATTTGCTAACAGGTTCGTCTGGGTTTCCTTGCTGCCAATACGGTAGCACATTAAAAAAGCCACCTCACTGCAAAAACCACGTCCTGTCTGATCCTTCCCTTAGTCAGTCATGCAAATGAACTCCGACAGTATTCTGAGACAAAGACATAAACACACACATACACACACACACACACACACACACACACACACCTCTGGCAAGGTCAGCAGCAGTAGCAGTACCAGCTCTCGTCATTAAGAGACTGTTTGAGGGACAGGACCAGAGAGAGACACTTTTAGGATTCTGTCGACTTCGCTCGTTTCTGTGGCTTTCTCTTCAGCCATCAGCACTTTTATTCCCTTTTACAGACGCTGATAAATGTTGGCCAAGTGAAAAACAAGGTTCCAGTGCCTGAACCCCAGCCAAGGCCTGCCCCAGGACCCTCAAGTCTCTCTCACACACACACACACACACATAGTCAAGAGAAGAGCTCTTACGTCCACATACAGTACAGTCAGGAAAGCAATTTCACGTCATGTCATTTAAAACACACGCAGTCTGGGAAGCCCTCTCAGATGGCCATTAAATCTAGATTCCTGGGAGATGACTTGAAGCAATCTGATTAAGTCCTCTCGACAGAGACATTGATCTCTGAGAGAGAGAGAAAAGTGTATCGCCGCGGTGACAAGCTTACAAGGCTTCGCCCTCCGTATGGCCCGTCCGTCCCGCCGATGACGGGTGAGTGTTGTTGTAGCCTGGGCTCTCCAGAGGCGCTGGCAGCCATCGAGGCCATCATTATCATAATAATCATAATCATGATCATTATCGTCGCCATCATCGTTATCCCTTCCTCTTCACATTGGCCACTGAAGAGCTAGCTGATCTGCTACCATGCCGACGGTTGTCTCGTTTACATGACGTTTGGACCCTCAGCGGCGTTTTCCGGTCTGTGAATCTCAAATGGCAGCTGTGCTGATTCCAGTCTGAGCAAATTAAAATGTTATTCAGTCACACACACACACACACACACACACACACACACACACACACACACACACACACACACACACACACACACACACACACACAGAAGACTCCCTAGCCACTGGCGTTAGCACATCTCCTAATTAGAAGGACCGACCTGAGCATTCAGGCGTGTGTGTGTGAGAGAGAGAGTGACATGAACATGGTGGCTTATGGTGTGTGTGTGTGAGATGTGAAGGCATGAGTTTATGGTGTTTTAGCCCAACAGAGGCTTCCAGTCATCTGCAAACAGCATTGCTGCACTGCTGTTATGAAAACTGCTAAAACAGTATACCTAGAAATATTTTTTCTTTTTTTTCCCAAAGCCAAAGAACTTTCAGCTGTCAACACCTTCAGAAGATGAATGAAACTGTGAATATGTTGCGGGGAATTGAGGTAAAGTGATATGGTAAATGAGCAGTTTAATGTGAATAACATTATGGTATAATTAAACATATAATAACTAGCAGTGAACTAGAAATAGTGTGATGTTTGTAAGTTCAAGATGAGTGACAACTTCTGCCTTTTTTAATTTGTTTTGGCTTTTGAGTGGCATACCACGGCAATGCTATGATTACATCCATATACAAGCGTATGCAACCCTGTGTACACATGTAACTGGTCTGTGAATATCAGCATGTTTACTGCACAGTAGGTGTTAACCCTTTAGGCGCCAGAGGGTTATAACCAGGGGCACAGGACATGTGTCAAAGTGAGGGGGACCAAATTGTGAGCAAAAACCCAGATAGTGAAATCTGGCTCTCAGATATGGGACCACCACTTCTGACTCTCTGTGGACCCTCATAATATTTAAATTACTTGCAAATATTGGGATAATACAATTGTATGCAACATATGTTTTGATCAAAATGGTCAAAACTGGAGGATGGGCAATGTGCCATAGCTGCCCTCGGCCAGCTTCTTGAGGGAAGTCTCAGCTTTTATTGTACACTTCTGCTATTCTACTTTTATTACTTGAGTTATTTCACACTGCTTGGGCCAGTGGTTGAATACTCTAAACGCTAGTAAACGCGTTTCATGTTATTATATGAATGAATAAGAGTTACCACCAGCCGGAGTGTGGCAGTGGTGGTACAGTAACTCTTATTCATTCATGGCTTCATAAAATAACATGAAACACGTAGAATTGCAGCAGACATTTACCGTCATCGTTTGCAGACTCAATTATCAAATTGCGTCGAAGTCCAGAATCAGTCAGATTAAACATTGATCGTGTTATCCAATTGTGTGCAGTGAGATTTTCAAATGCCTGCTTGGTGCTGCCCCTCGAGTTGGGCCATATTCATTATTCGTGGCCAGTATTTTTTTTGATGATGGTAAATGTCTGATCGTAAAAAGTTGCCAATCATTCACTTTATGTTCCTAAGTCAAGTATTTCAAGTAGTCAGTGGTTCAGCCAGTGTGTTAGCTAATGTTATTCCTACTGGCTTACATGCTAGCTTGATGTGGAGTGCTTGCAAAAAGGACAAGTCACAACAAATGTCTGATCATGAGTATGTAATTTATCTCTATGTTAACAAGTTGTGCAGATATAATGGTAGCCACTTCTCACTGCAGCATATTGGCAAAAAGAATAATGATAATTCCATTCTTTTTGAATCTCCAGGGACAAAATGAAAAAGAGCTGCTAACACAAAGGTCATGCGTGGAAAAAAAACGATGTTATTAATTTACTCTTTCCAACTTCTCCTGCTCCTCTGTCTGTGTGCTCGGAGCCTGAGAGGGTGCAGGAGTCTTACTTTGGTAACTGCCTCGGTTCTCCTTCCAAATAACCCCCCCTGGGATCGTCATTAGGGACAAATAACACCCACAGGTGCGCGCTCTGGAAGCTCCTGTGTTCACGGCCAAGAGCCTGTCGCCTTCTCTGAGTGTGTCTGTCATCATCGTTATTATTAATATTATTGTTGTTATTATTGTTGTTATTAATGTTGTTGTTGTTAGAGGAGATGCTCTGCATGGCTGGGACTGTGGTGCAGGACAGCTGTGTCCTGTCCTGTCACTAATGCAATTATTCCATGGGGATTACAGCCAATCACATCATTTTATGGGGATTACAACCAATCACATCACTATATGCGGATTACAACCAATCACATCACTGCATGGGGATTACAACCAATCACATCGCTATATGCGGATTACAACCAATCACATCACTGGTCCATGTACTGATCATACTTATTACTGTTAGGGTTATATAATGCTCATTCTGCAAGTTGCTTTGGACAAAAGCATCTGCAAAATGCCACAACCATAGTTCAGTTCCTTCACACTGATGGAGAAAGACCTGAAACACACTGCTCTGCATCTCTGTCTGTCAGTCTGATGTTTGGATCCAGATGGTGTTACTAGGAGACAACAGATAGAGGGATAGAGAGCCAGGGGAGATGGAGGGAGAGAAGGAGGCAGTTACTGTAAAGAGAGGAAGTAGCAAGTGAGAGAGAACGGATCAGTGGCGCAGACTGGCGTATGCTGTCTGGCTTTAATTGATGTGGAAACGGAGAAAGGGAGTGCTTTTCACCGCGCAGAATATCCTAATGAAGACGCTAGCTCTGCGTTTGTGCGTGTCTGTTGAAGTGTGTTTGTGTGTGTCTAGCTCTGCATTTGTGTGTGTCTGTTGAAGTGTGTTTGTGTGTGTCTAGCTCTGCATTTGTGTTTGTCTGTTGAAGTGTGTTTGTGTGTGTCTAGCTCTGCATTTGTGTGTGTCTGTTGAAGTGTGTTTGTGTGTGTCTAGCTCTGCGTTTGTGTACGTCTGTTTAAGTGCGTGTCTATGTCTGCGCGGGAGTAGGCTAATGAAGACGCTAGCTCTGCGTTTGTGTGTGTCTAGCTCTGCGTTTGTGTGTGCCTGTTGAAGTGCGTGTCTATGTGTGCACGGGAGTAGGCTAATGAAGACGCTAGCTCTGCGTTTGTGTGTGCCTGTTGAAGTGCATCTCCATGTCTGCTAATGAAGACAGGAAGATCGTGCGTCTGATTTTAGACTGAAAGGACACGCTCGTCAGATGCCACCCACTTCATCACACATAAACAGGAAATGTCACCACCAGCTCCCACTCAGTTGCTCTGTGTGTGTGTGTGTGTGTGTGTGTGTGTGTGTGTGTGTGTGTGTGTGTGTGTGTATTTGATAAAGACAGATATTAGTGGTCTGGGGAACAGACAGCATAATGGGATGGTGAGGATCTAAATTGATCAGAGTGTGAAAGAGAAACATTTACATAATTACGGGGTTTCTGGAGAAACATTTACATAAATATAGCTGCAAGCAGCAATGCGGGTGTCTAGCAGTAGAATCGCAGAAATGGCGTTGCCATAGCATGAGCAAGCACTTATAGCAACTTTCACGGCAATTGGATAAAGAATGGCAGAGATATCAGCTTACTACCTTTATCACAGCGCCCCTAGAGGTCAATTAAAGGGTTTCTGGATGATCATTTACATAATTAATGGGTTTCCGGATGAACATTTAAATAGTTAAAGGGTTTCTGAAGAAGAATTACATAATTGAAGAGTTTCTGGAGAAACATGCCATGGAGGGTTACTGGAGAAATGTTTACATTATTAAAGAGTTTCTGGATAATCACAAATCGTCTTTTTTTTTCCACCGGTGGATTTATTTGGTCGGTCATGTGTTTATTGTTATGCTTGCAGCATGCGCTCCCTGATCATCATTGAAGAAGAGAACCTCACTAGATGAGGCCGGCTGTAAGTTAAAGAGACCCTATGCAACTTTCTGCAGGAGACGATCGCTCCTTGTTTACATCTGGAAGTCTGAGACGAAGAACCACGCTTGCAATTTATATATTTTAATATTGCCTATACATGTATAAAAATACACGCTGAAGCTGTCGGGGAAGCTCTGCAGAGAAAATGCAAGCATGAAACGAGCGAAAACGAAAAACGAAACCGAAACCAGAGATGAAATCGCCAATCCTGCATAGTTCCTCTTTAAGGAGAGGCTATGTTTGCACGTGACTGGCTAAACTGAGATTTCACCCTCACCGCTATCAAAAATAACATCATGCACACCCGTCAGTTTTCTGAAAAGTGTTTGTTTACACTAACCCTTATGAGCTGTTAAGAGCTGCCAAACCTGTAGGTGGCAGTGTAACGAGAAGCTCAAGCCCACATTAGCCAATCACAATCCCGAAAATAGCAACGACGTCAACAAATCACTTCTTCTTTCTCTTTTGAACGTGTATCCATATCCATGATCATCATAGCCAAATGAAAATGTAAACATATACGCTATATTGCCAAAAGTAGTGGGTCACCTGTCTTGACTCACATAAATGTCATCCCATTTTTAATCCATAGGGTTTATTATGACGTCGGTCCACCCTTCAACTTTTCTGGGAAGGCTTCTCTCAAGGTTTAGGAGTGTGTTTATGGGAATCATTCCCTCAGAAGCGCATTTGTGAGGTCACACACTGATGTTGGACGAGGGGACTGGCTCTCAGGATCCTCTCCAATTCATCCCAAAGGTGTTCTGTTGGGTTGAGGTCAGGACTCTGTGCAGGCCAGTCAAGTTCATCCACACCAGACTCTGTCATCCGTGTCTGTACGGACCTTGCTTTGTGCACTGGTGCAGTCATGTTGGAACAGGAAGGAGCTATCCCTGAGCTGGGCTTGGCCCTTGAGTTTCAGTGAATGCTTCAGCATTAACCAAGACATTTTGTACAATTCCATGCTTGCAATTTTGCGAGTGTGTCCATAAACACACTCCTGTCTGGCCCCAGTGCAGCTCTGCTTCTGAGGGTCATGGGGATGGTGACAGAATCAACTTTCTACCGAGTCCAAGGTGATGTAGTATATAGTATAAGTATCCTTTTTTGATCCCGCGAGGGAAATTCGTTCTCTGCATTTAACCCAATTTAACCGAATAAGTGAACACACACAGCACACAGTGAAAACACAGTGAGGTGAATCACACACTAACCCAGAGCAGTGAGCTGCCTGCCCAACCAGCGGCGCTCGGGGAGCAGTGAGGGGTTAGGTGCCTTGCTCAAGGGCACTTCGGCCGTGGACTGGTCGGGGATCGAACCAGCAACCCTCCGGGTTACAAGCTCGAAGCCCTAACCAGTAGGCCACGGCTGCCCCACGGCTGTATGTCCTGATTTGCACTAAGAACTTGGCACACGGAAGGTATGCATGAGCAAGAATTAGAATTAGGATTGGGGCTTTTTCAAATCATTCTGATTGAAGATGTTGAAACAGATCAACTGTCAACATGCCGTAATCTAATTTTATTATGGGTTGGATTAATAATCTAATCTAATCTAATCAGGTGTTACGTACAGGAAGCATTAAATTGGCATAGCCATGCGACGCACATGTGCACATTCATTCTGGTGTGGGGTTTAAAATCTATCATCTATTAAACGCGATTGTGAGGCAACAGCGGGAAGCTAGCACATGTTTACTCAAATTCCTATTTATGGTCGAGTGTTTATAGTTGGTTAATAGGATTCCAGAGGGAACCCAGCAAACCTTGTGATTCAATAACATTGAAATTCTGATCCAGTTGGGCAGTTTTATTCTGGAAAAGGTGTGTATATTTATAAAGGTATGAGTATGTTTCACTTGCACTGAATGAATCACATGCACACACACACACACACACACACACCTACACAGACATATAATACACATATGAGCAGAACGCCAAGATCCACAGATCATGCAATATATAAAGGTGAGCGTGGTGTTTGTGTGTGTGTGTGT
>NC_085000.1:12632550-12690050 GCF_963854185.1 Sardina pilchardus | reverse complement strand
AGAGAAGGAAGACCACCCAGAACTTCCATGTGAACCTTCTCAAGGAGTTTCACCCACGGCAGACAGTGGAGAGACAGCTTTTCATTCGGGCCATCAGAGAGGAGGAGGAACCAGAGGAACAGTACTTCCCGGTGCAGAGAGCACCACAGGCAGTGGACCTCAGCCACCTGGAATCAGACCAGAAACGCCAGATGGAGGGAATGCTGGACCCAGACCTCTTCCAGGAGAAGCCAGGACTGACCACATTGGTAAGACATGATATCGTCATGAAGCAGGAGACTCCAGCCAGGCAGAGAAGCTACAGAGTTCCAGAGCGGATGCTACAGGCTTTAAAGGAGGAGCTGGATACCATGCTCTCAATGAGAATTATTGAACCTTCTACTAGTGAGTGGTGTAGTCCAGTGGTGCTGGTACCCAAGAAGGATGGAACAATACGCTTTTGTATAGATTTCAGGCAAATCAATGCCCTCACAAAGACTGATCCATACCCTATGCCCCGCATTGATGAGTTGGTGGAGAGGCTGGGCAAAGCGAGGTACATGTCCACATTGGATTTGTGTAAGGGCTATTGGCAGGTGGCCATGACACAGAGAGCCAAGGAGCTCACAGCGTTTCGTACACCATATGGACTCTATCACTTCAATGTTATGCCTTTTGGGCTGCAGGGGGCGCCAAGCTGTTTTCAGCGACTTATGGACCAGGTCCTACAGGGCACGAGTCGTTTTGCCGCGGCATATCTTGATGATGTGGTCATCTTCAGTGAGACTTTTCAAGACCACTGTGTCCACCTACAGCAGGTGCTGCAACGCATTAAGAAGGCTGGGCTCACCATCAACCCCAAGAAGTGCATGCTGGCCCAAAAAGAGGTCAGGTATCTGGGCTTCGTCATTGGGGGAGGAGTTATCCGTCCTCAGCTGGAAAAGGTGGAGGCCATCCAGAACTGTTTGCTGCCCACAACAAAGAAAAAGGTGAGATCATTCTTGGGTTTGGTGGGATGGTACAGAAGGTTCATACCTAATTTTTCGGCAAGAGCTGCTGTACTTTCAGATCTCACCAAGGCAGTGGCTCCCAACAAGGTGATATGGACGGAGGAGGTCCAGCAGGCGTTCCAGGACCTGAAAGAGGCGGTGTGTGGAGATTCGGTGCTGCTGAGTCCAGACTTTGAGCAGCCGTTCATCCTCCAAACCGACGCTTCGGGAGTGGGCCTTGGAGCAGTGCTTCTGCAGGAGGTGGATGGTGATCGCAGGCCGGTTGCCTTCCTGAGCCGTAAGCTGTGTCCCAGGGAGACCAGATACTCAGCAGTGGAGCTGGAGTGTCTCGCAATCAAGTGGGCTTTGGATTCACTCCGGTATTACCTGCTGGGACGACATTTCCTGTTGGAGACAGATCACCGCGCACTACAGTGGCTGGACCGGATGCGTGACACGAACTCCCGGATTACCAGGTGGTACCTGTCTCTCCAACCCTATTCCTTCACCGTCCGCTACAGGCCAGGAGCAATGAACAAGGCTGCAGATTACCTGTCCCGCATACCAGAGGATGTGGGTTAAGGAGTGTCTAGTGGTACCCGGATATTGGGATGGGGTGCTTGATTTCTCCTCCTGCTACGACATGCGTCGTCTGCGGAAGGGGGGGGAAATGTCACGGAGCTAACCTCCGTGGCCATAAGGACGGTGAACATGAAAGACTCACAACATGATTTTAACAAACTGTTTATTATTGAGTGACTATGTTCATGTAATGTAAGACTGGTGACACGGACAGTCGCGGGAAACCGCACACGGGATTTAATGGCGACGGCATCTGCAAACACAAACAAACATACAACAACACATCAGTTACTAATGCACGCGGTGGGCAAAGAAGTAGAAGTAGAAACGGACAATTATGCACATACATCTCATTCATTACATTGACAAGCAATACAGGGAAAAGGACTTTGTACAGACTTACCGTGGAAGCTGCCGTCGTGCAGTCAGTTCACGGGACAATGGGAGAACACGAGAGGGGTGCGCGAGGGATACTTCCGTGTTCCCCTTGCGTGGCTTTGCGTCACTCATACCATCTCACTTAAAGTGAGAGGGGGACTTTTCCGGTGTAATTGTCAATTCATTGTTTGGTGGGAAATAAGGGATATTTAGGGCCCGAGCACCGAGGTGCGGCCGCTGTAGCAGCGGCTGCACCGTAGGTGCAAGGCCCTATTGTTTTTGCTCAGATTATTCTTATTATTAGGGCCCGAGCACCGAGGTGCGGCCACTGAAAGTGGCTGCACCGTAGGTGCAAGGCCCTATTGTTTTTGCTCAGATTATTAGGGCCCGAGCACCGAGGTGCGGCCGCTGTAGCAGCGGCTGCACCGTAGGTGCAAGGCCCTATTGTTTCTGCTCAGATTATTATTATTAGGGCCCGAGCACCGAGGTGCGGCCACTGAAAGTGGCTGCACCGTAGGTGCAAGGCCCTATTGTTTTTGCTCAGATTATTATTATTTTTCTTCTTCTTCTTCTTCCGTCTTACCTGTTTTTTTTTTTACACCAACTTGGCATGCTCTAAAACTCTTGTAATTTGGCAGCCATTTGTAGAATTGCAATCGAAACTCAGACACAGAGCTTTGGCCTAGGGTGTGGCTCAGGGACTCTATAGCGCCACCTAGCGCCGTTTCTGTTGTGGTTGACACATACATTCACGGAAATGAACCAAATTTGGTGGACATGTGTGTTGTATGAATCTGAACAAGTTTTACATTTAAACAATATAGTAAATCTTAGAAGAATTTGAGTTATGATTATGATTATGATTTTTGCACATCATGTATTTTGAAACACTTCTCCTAGACGGTTTATCGAAATCATGTCATATAAGCACTAAAATGATCTTGAGGGGTTGCCCGAGAGGAATTGCGACCAGATTTTTGAATTTCAAAAGTATATCGAAATGGCGAAGGTTTGAATTATGGCGTTTTATTAAGAAACAGGAAGTTGGTGTTATAGGCAGAAAAAAGGTTAGGAATTGTATGTAATTTGGCAGCTACATGTGGAATTGCTTCTGCTAGTCAGAGACAGGGCTCTGGCCTAAGGTGTGGCTTTGGGACTCTATAGCGCCACCTAGCAGCACGTTATCTGTTGTGGTTGACACAAACATTCACGAAAATGAACCAAATTTGGTGGACTTGTGTGTTATTGCTGTGGCTAGTCAGAGACAGAGCTTTGGCCTAGGGTGTGGCATAGGGACTCTATAGCGCCACCTAGCAGCACATAATCTGTTGTGGTTGACACAAACATTCACGAAAATGAACCAAATTTGGTGGACTTGTGTGTTATTGCTATGGCTAGTCAGAGACAGAGCTCTGGCCTAGAGTGTGGCTTAGGGACTCTAGAGCGCCACCTAATGCATTGTCTGTTGTGGTTGACGCGTACATTCACCAAAATTAACCAAATTTGGTGGGCATGTGTGTTATTGCTCAAGTTATTCAGAGACAGAGCTCTGGCCTCGGGTGTGGCTTAGGGACTCTATAGCGCCACCTAGTGCATTGTCTGTTGTGGTTGACACATATTCACGAAAATGAACCAAATTTGGTTGGCATATGTGTTATTGCTATAGCTATTCAGAGACAGCGCTCTGGCCAAGGGTGTCTTAGGGACTCTATAGCGCCACCTAGCACATTGTCTGTTGTGGTTGACACATACATTGATGAAAATGAACCAAATTTTGTGGCTTTCTGTGTTATTGCTATCGCTAGTCAGAGACAGAGCTCTGGTCTAGGGTGTAGCTTAGGGATTGTATAGCGCCACCTAGTGCATAGTTTGTTGAGGTTGACACATACATTCATGAAAATGAACCAAATTTGGTGGGCTTGTGCGTCATTGCTATCGTTAGTCAGAGACAGAGCTCTGGCATAGGGTGTGGCTTAGGGACTCTATAGCGCCACGTAGCGTGTTGTCTGTTGTGATTGAAATATACATTCACAAAAAATAACCAAATTTAATGGCCATCTGTGTTGCTCATGCACATGCCCACCAACCCACACATGTTGCTTAGTTAGATTCCGAAATGTCACAGGTCCGCACCGCAGGTGCTCGGGCCCGCCATCGCCGCTTGCGGCTATATTTATTATTATTATTATTATTATTCTTTTTCCGTCTTACGTGTTTTTTTTTGTTCACCAACTTGGCATGCTGTAAAACTCTTGTAATTTGGCAGCCATTTGTAGAATTGCAATCGAAACTCAGAGACAGAGCTTTGGCCTAGGGTGTGGCTCAGGGACTCTATAGCGCCACCTAGCGCGGTTTCTGTTGTGTTTGACACATACATGCACGAAAATGAACCAAATTTGGTGGGCATATGCGTTGTATTAATCTGAACAACTTTTACATTTAAACGATATAGTAAATCTTAGAAGAATTTGAGTTATGATTATGATTATGATTTTTGCACATCACATATTTTGAAACACTTCTCCTAGACAGTGTATCGAAATCATGTCATATAAGCACTAAAATGATCTTGAGGGGTTGCCCGAGAGGAATTGCGACCAGATTTTTGAATTTTTGAAGTATATTGAAATGGCGAAGGTTTGAATTATGGCATTTTATTAAGAAACAGGAAATTGGTGTTATAGGCAGAAAACAGTGACTAATCTTCATGAAATTTAATGGAGTATTAGTTAGTGTGTTTGTAGTGACAGTCACATACAATTTTTGATGTTGTTTGATATGGTTGTGATTTTGTCACTTAATAGCATATTAATGATTGTGGTTGACACATAGTTTTACCTAAAATATTATGAGATGAGTTTACAAATACTAATAGTCATGTTAATCTATGGTGCAATTTTGAGTTTACAAATACTAATAGTCATGTTAATCTATGGTGCAATTTTGACTTTACACTCTTTAACAGAAAGTGAGTTATTTAGGGTTATTTGTCTGATGCCCTAGCGAATGAAACTCACTGTCTGTAAAACGTCTCTCACTCATTTGACATTCTGTTGTCGAGAGCACTGTCCCGCCCACTACACCATGTGATTTGTTAGTCAGTATTTCTTACAGTCTATGGTCAGTACACATACAGCCAATTCTTGAAGACTCAATGTAGGCCTGACTGTTCTCGTGGACTTATCGTAGAAACAGTGCAGTCATTTTGACTTTTTCTCTACGGAGTTATTCTTGACAGTAAGGTAACAGTTTGTTAAAACGCTACACTGAAGTTGTTAAATCACAACTTTGCAAGCTATTATGTCTTGATCCGGTTCCATAAAGCGCTCGTTCCCTCTATTTAGCGAACTCCAAGTGATGCAGGTTAGTGATATGATGTCTACTAGGTAGTTTATCTTACTTTACAACTACAGCCTTGATAGATTAGGTGTCAGTCTAACTACTGAAACATAATCCAAACTCTCGACTGTTGTAAAACGTAACGTAAGTTCATATGTGTCACAGTTTGGGAGTAGCCTATCGTTTGGGAGTAGGCTAACGTTATAGCTAGGCAGGTTTTAGGCAAACACATTAACCAGCGTCCGTCACGTTCGGTAATAAACAATTCTCAGTGCCATAACGAACGTCAAATAGTTGGGGTTTTTTTTTTTTTTTTTTTAAAGGCCTGTCGGAAAAGATTACAGGCACTCAGGACCAGCCGTAGTAAATTGGACGTTGTTTAAATCTTTCTGCTCAGATTATTATTATTATTATTAGGGCCCGAGCACCGAGGTGCGGCCACTGAAAGTGGCTGCACCGTAGGTGCAAGGCCCTATTGTTTCTGCTCAGATTATTAGGGCCCGAGCACCGAGGTGCGGCCACTGAAAGTGGCTGCACCGTAGGTGCAAGGCCCTATTGTTTTTGATCAGATTATTAGGGCCCGAGCACCGAGGTGCGGCCGCTGTAGCAGCGGCTGCACCGTAGGTGCAAGGCCCTATTGTTTTTGCTCAGATTATTAGGGCCCGAGCACCGAGGTGCGGCCGCTGTAGCAGCGGCTGCACCGTAGGTGCAAGGCCCTATTGTTTTTGCTCAGATTATTCTTCTTATTATTCTCTTTTCCTCTTAGCCCGTGCGGCCCTTTTTCACCAACTTGGCATGCTCCAAAACTCTTGTAATTTGGCAGCTACATGTGAAATTACAGTCGCTACTCAGAGACAGAGCTCTGGCCTAGGGTGTGGCTCAGGGACTCTATAGCGCCACCTACCGAGCTGTCTGTTGTGGTTGACACATACATGCACGAAAATAAACCAAATTTGGTGGGCATGTGTGTTTTATTAATCTAAACAACTTTTACATTTACACTCTATAGTAAATATTAGAAGAATTTGAGTTATGATTATCATTATGAATTTTGCACATCATGTATTTTGAAACACTTCTCCTAGACAGTTTATCGAAATCATGTCATATAAGCACTAAAATGATCTTGAGGGGTTGCCCGAGAGGAATTGCGAACAGATTTTTGAATTTTTGAAGTATATTGAATTGGCGAAGGTTTGAATTATGGCGTTTTATTAAGAAACAGGAAGTTGGTGTTAAAGGCAGAAAAAAGGTTATGAATTGGATGTAATTTAGCAGCTAAATGTGGAATTGCTTCTGCTAGTCAGAGACAGAGCTCTGGCCTAAGGTGTGGCTTCGGGACTCTATAGCGCCACCTAGCAGCATGTTATCTGTTGTGGTTGACACAAACATTCACGAAAATGAACCAAATTTGGTGGACTTGTGTGTTATTGCTACTACTAGTCAGAGACGGAGCTTTGGCCTAGGGTGTGGCTTAGGAACTCTATAGCGCCACCTAGCACATTGTCTGTTGTGGTTAACACATACATTGATGAAAATGAACCAAATTTGGTGTGCTTGTGTGTTATTGTTATCGCTAGTCAGAGACAGAGCTCTGGCCTAGGGTGTGGCTTAAGGACTCTACAGCGCCACCTAGTGTGTTACCTGTTGTGGTTGACATACACATTCACGAAAATGAATCAAATTTGGTGAGCTTGTGTTATTACTGCCGCAAGTCAGAAACAGAGCTCTGGCCTAGGGTGTGGCTTAGGGACTCTATAGCGCCACCTAGCACATTGTCTATTATGGTTGACACATTCACGAAAATGAACCACATTTGGTGGGCATGAGTGTTATTGCTTCAGCTAGTCAGGGATAGAGCTCTGGCCTAGGGTGTGGCTTAGAGTCTCTATAGCGCCACCTAGCACATTGTCTATTATTGTTGACACATACATTCACGACAATTAGGTACACTTGTGTGTTATTGCTGCCACTAGTCATAGACAGAGCTCTGGCCTAGGGTGTGGCTTAAGGACTCTATAGCGCCACCTAGCAACGCGTTGTCTGTTGTGGTTGACACATACATTCACGAAAATGAACCAAATTTGGTGGGCTTCTGTGTTATTGCTACCGCTAGTCAAAGACAGAGCTCTGGCCTCGGGTGTGGCTTATGGACTCTATAGCGCCACCTAGCTTATTGCCTGTTGTGGTTGACACATACATTCACGAAAATGAACCAAATTTGGTGGGCATGTGCATTATTGCTACCGCTAGTCAGGGATAGAGCTCTGGCCTAGGGTGTGGCTTAGGGACTCTATAGCGCCACCTAGCGCATTGTCTGTTGTGGTTGACACGCACATTCATGAAAATGAGCCAAATTTGGTGGGCTTGTGCGTTATTGCTATCGATAGTCAGAGATAGAGCTCTGGCGTAGGGTGTGGCTTAGGGACTCTATAGCGCCACCTAGCGTGCTGCTGTTGTGGTTGACACACACATCCAGGAAAATTGACCACATTTGGTGGGCAAGTATGTTGCTCATGCACATGCCCACCAACACGCACATGTTGCTTTGTTAGATTCCGAAATGTCACAGGTCTCCGCACCGCTGGTGCTCGGGCCCGCCATCGCCGCTTGCGGCTATATTTAGGGCCCGAGCACCGAGGTGCGGCCACTGAAAGTGGCTGCACCGTAGGTGCAAGGCCCTATTGTTTTTGCTCAGATTATTATTATTAGGGCCCGAGCACCGAGGTGCGGCCACTGAAAGTGGCTGCACCGTAGGTGCAAGGCCCTATTGTTTCTGCTCAGATTATTAGGGCCCGAGCACCGAGGTGCGGCCACTGAAAGTGGCTGCACCGTAGGTGCAAGGCCCTATTGTTTCTGCTCAGATTATTATTATTATTATTCTTTTTCCGTCTTACCTGTTTTTTTTTTTTCACCAACTTGGCATGCTCTAAAACTCTTGTAATTTGGCAGCCATTTGTAGAATTGCAATCGAAACTCAGAGACAGAGCTTTGGCCTAGGGCGTGGCTCAGGGACTCTATAGCGCCACCTATCACGCTGTCTGTTGTGGTTGACACATGCATTCACGAAAATGGCCCAGATTTGGTGGGCATGTGTGTTGTATTAATCTTAACAATTTTTACATTTACACTCTATAGCAAATATTCGAAGAATTTGAGTTATGGTTATGATTATGAATTTTGCACATCATGTATTTTGAAACACTTCTCCTAGACGGTTTATCGAAATCATGTCATATAAGCACTAAAATGATCTTGAGGGGTTGCCCGAGAGGAATTGCGACCAGATTTTTGAATTTCAAAAGTATATCGAAATGGCGAAGGTTTGAACCTAGGTGTCTTATAAAAGGAACAAAAAGTTGGTGTTATAGGCAGAAAACAGTGACTAATTTGGATGAAATTTGATGGAGTATTAGTTAGTGTGTTTGTAGTGACAGTCATATACAAAGTTTTGAATTTGGTGTTGTTTGTGATTTTTAAAAGCGCATTAATGATTGTGGTGGACACAGTTTTAGCTAAAATATTTTGAAGCGAGTTGATGAATAATGATAATCATATCAACCTATGCTGCAATTTCGACGTAAACCACATTAACAGAAAGTGAGTTATTTAGGTTTTCATATGACTATGGTCTCTCCTATCCGCTCCTTGCTGCCCGCGCGTGTTACACACAGAACTACCTAGCCGCTCCCTCACTGTGGCTCACCCACTCTCCCCCTCCTTGTTTCTTTCCTTCCCCCCACAGTTATTCACACTTTCCCCTCTCTCCCAGCTGGATGTCTCTCTCTCCTCCCCCGCTCTCCACACAGAGACACAGACACAGACACAGACACACACACACACACACACACACACACACACACACACACACACAGAGTCAAGAATGACAGTGTGATGCAAAGTAAAAGGTAAAAAAAAGATCATGTGTATAAAGATTTTATTCAGGTTAAGTCATTTTTGTGATTGAATTGGGGACTGACTGAGTAAGACCCAAGTTCTAATCCTCATAAAAATTTGTCTTTGCCTTGTGTGTTGCCACCTCTAGTCTGAGACAGAGCCCTGGCCTAGCGTGTGGCTTAGGGACTCCTGGTCACTCACTCACTCACTCACTCACTCACACACTCACACACACACACACACAATATTATTATTCTCTCTTCGTCTTAGCCCGTTTGGCCGTTTCACCAACTTGGCATGCTCCAAAACTCTTGTAATTTGGCAGGCATATGTAGAATTGCATTTGATACTGAGAGACAGAGCCCTGGCCTAGGGTGTGGCTCAGGGGGTCTATAGCACCACCTATCGCGCTGTCTGTTGTGGTTGACATGTGCATGCATGAAAATGAACCAAATTTGGTAGGCAGATGTGTTGTATAAATCTAAACAACTTTTACATTTACACTACATAGTGAATCTTAAACAAATTTGAGTTATGATTATGATTATGATTTTTGCACATCATGTATTTTGAAACACTTATCCTAGACGGTTTATCGAAATCATGTCATATGAGCAGTAAAAGGATCTTGAGGGTTTGCCCGAGAGGAATTGTGAACAGATTTTTGAATTTTCGAAGCATATCGAAATGGCGAAGGTTTGAATTATGGCGTCTTATTACGAAACAGGAAGTTGGTGTTATAAGCAGAAAATAGGTTATAAATTGGATGTAATTTGGCAGCTACATGTGGAATTGCTTCTGCTAGTCAGGGACAGAGCTCTGGCCTAAGGTGTGGCTTCGGGACTCTATAGCGCCACCTAGTAGCACGTTATCTGTTGTGGTTGACACAAACATTCACGAAAATGAACCAAATTTGGTGGATTTATGTGTTTTTGCTATCGCTAGTCAGAGACAGAGCTCTGGCCTAAGGTGTGGCTTAGGGACTCTATAGCGCCACCTAGTAGCACGTTATCTGTTGTGGTTGACACAAACATTCACGAAAATGAACCAAATTTGGTGGACTTATGTGTTATTGCTATCACTAGTCAGAGACAGAGCTCTGGCCTAAGGTGTGGCTTCGGGACTCTATAGCGCCACCTAGTAGCACGTTATCTGTTGTGGTTGACACAAACATTCACGAAAATGAACCAAATTTGGTGGATTTATGTGTTTTTGCTATCGCTAGTCAGAGACAGAGCTCTGGCCTAAGGTGTGGCTTAGGGACTCTATAGCGCCACCTAGTAGCACGTTATCTGTTGTGGTTGACACAAACATTCACGAAAATGAACCAAATTTGGTGGACTTATGTGTTATTGCTATCGCTAGTCAGAGACAGAGCTCTGGCCTAGGGTGTGGCTTAGGGACTCTATAGCGCCACCTAGTAGTACGTTATCTGTTGTGGTTGACACAAACATTCATGAAAATGAACCAAATTTGGTGGACTTACTGTATGTGTTATTGCTATCGCTAGTCAGAGACAGAGCTTTGGCCTAGGGTGTGGCTTAGGGACTCTATAGCGCCACCTAGTGCGTTGTCTGTTGTGGTTGAAACATACATTCACGAAAATGAACCAAATTTGGTGGACACATGTGTTATTGCGATCGCTATTGAGGGTGTGGCTTAGGGACTCTATAGCGCCACCTAGCGTGTTAGCCCTTTTGGATTGACATTTACATTCACAAAAATGAATCAAATTTCATGAGCTTGTGTGTTATTACTGCCGCTAGTGAAAAACAGCTCTGGCCTAGGGTGTGGCTTAGGGACTCTATAGCGCCACCTAGCGCGTTGTCTGTTGTGGTTGACACATACATTCAAGAAAATTGACCAAATTTGGTGGCCATGTGTGTTGCTCATGCACATGCCCACCAACACGCCTCATGTTGCTTTGTTAGATTCCGAAATGTCACAGGTCTCCGCACCGCAGGTGCTCGGGCCCGCCATCGCCGCTTGCGGCTATATTTAGGGCCCGAGCACCGAGGTGCGGCCACTGAAAGTGGCTGCACCGTAGGTGCAAGGCCCTATTGTTTTTGCTCAGATTATTCTTATTATTATTATTATAGTATAATTATCTTACCAGTAACATTTTTCACCAACTTGGCATGCTCTAAAACTCTTGCAATTTAGCTGGCATATGTAGAATTGCATTTGATACTCAGACACAGAGCTGTGGCCTAGGGTGTGGCTCAGGGACTCTATAGCGCCACCTAGCGCGCCGTCTACTGTGGTTAACACATACATTCACGGAAATGAACCAAATTTGGTGGACATGTGTGTTGTATTATTCTGAACAAGTTTTACATACAAACTATATAGTGAATCTTAGAAGAATTTGAATTATGTGAGATTTTCTGATTTTTGCACATCATGTATTTTGAAATACTTCTCCTAGACGGTTTATCGAAATTATGTCATTTAAGCACTAAAATGATCTTGAGGGGTTGCCTGAGAGGAATTGCGACCAGATTTTTGAATTTCAAAAGTATATTGAAATGGCGAAGGTCTGAATCTAGGTGTCTTATAAAAGAAACAAAAAGTTGGTGTTATAGGCAGAAAACAGTGACTAATTTGGATGAAATTTGATGGAGTATTAGTTAGAGGGTTTGTAGTGACAGTCATATACAAAGTTTTGAATTTGGTGTTGTTTGTGTTTTTTAAAAGCTCATTAATGATTGTGGTGGACACAGTTTTAGCTAAAATATTTTGAAGCGAGTTGATGAATAATTATAATCATATCAACCTATGCTGCAATTTTGATTTCAACCATGTTAACAGAAAGTGAGATATTTAGGTTTATTAGGTTTTTATAGGTCTGTGTGCCTAGCCGCGCATGGTCTTGCTCCCTCACTGTGGCTCACCCACTCTCCCCCCACAGTTCTTCCCACCCCTCCCCTCTCTCCCAGCTGGATGTCTCTCTAACCTCCCCCGCTTTCCACATAGAGACTCAGACACAGACAGACACACACACACACACACACAGACACACACACACACACACACACACACACACAGGTTTGAACCTAGGTGTCTTATAAAAGGAACAATAAGTTGGTGTTATAGGCAGAAAGCAGTGACTAATTTGGATGAAATTGAATGGAGTATTAGATAGTGTGGTTGTAGTGACAGTCACATTCAAGTTTTGATGTTGTTTGGTGTGGTTGTGATTTTGTCACTTATAATAGCATATTAATGATTGACACATAGTTTTACCTAAAGTATTATGAGATGAGTTTACAAATACTAATAGTCATATTAACCTATGCTGCAATTTTGACTTTAAACACATTAACAGAAAGTGAGTTATTTAGGGTTATTTGTTTGATGCCCTAGGGAATGAAACTCAATTGTCTGTAAAAGTCTCTCACTCATTTGACATTCTGTGGTCGAGAGCACTGTCCCGCCCACTACATCATGTGATTTGTTAGTCAGTGCAGATCCAGGCGACCCCGACTCATAGCATAGCTCTACACTGAGTGTTTTCGTGGATTTATATTGTGGAAACAGTGCAATCATTTTGACTTTTTGTCTACGGAGTTATTCTTGAAAGTAAGGTAACAGTTTTGTTGAAACGCAACTTTGCAAGCTATTTGATGCGGTTCAATAAGTTGGCTAAAGCGCTCGTTTCCTCCATCTAGCTAACTCCAAGTGATGGACGTTAGTGATATGGTGTTTACTAGCTAGTTTATCTTAGCTTACAAATAGAGCCTTGATAGCCTAGGTGACAGCCTAACTAGGCCTACCGAAACACAATCCAAACTTTTGACAGTTGTAAAATGTAACGTGAAGTTCAAATGTGTCACTGTTTGGGAGTAGCCTGCCTTTTGGGAGCTAACGTTATAGCAAGGCAGGTTTTTGTCACGTTCGGTAATTAACAAGTCCCAGTGCGATAACGAACGTCAAATAGCCTAGCTGCTACTGTAGTTGGTCTTGTTTGAAAAGGTCTAGCGGAAAACACAACAGGCACCTAGGGCCAGCCGTAGTAAATTCGACCTGGTTTTAAATCTTGGCCTAAGCTAGCTAGCTAGCTAGCTAACTCCAAGTGATGCACGTTAGCGATATGGTGCTTACTAGTTTATTTTAGCTTACAAATAGAGCATTGATAGCCTAGGTGTCAGTTTAACTCCTGAAACATAATCCAAACTTTTGACAGTTGTAAAACGTAACGAGAAGTTCAAATGTGTCACATTTTGGGAGTAGCCTACCGTTTGTGAGTGGAAGCTAGCTAATGCTAGCTATTAGTGGAGGACGTAAGTTTGAAACCACAACGAACTTACTCTGCCTAACTGAAGGAGGATGTTTCTCCATGGACATCTAGAAAGCAGGAGAGAAGATGACAGAACTAGAACTGGCCGTCTGCTTCACTGGTTAGCTTTCAATCAAGGTAAGAACATTTCCCTCCAGTGCAAGGCAGGTTAATGTTAATCAGTTGTGGTGATTAATTGCCTTTAAATGGAGTGAACCATCTATCTATTCAAAATAATCTAAACGTTTCCACTGTCTGGAAATACGTTAGTTTGGTGCCACCGATTCATATGAGCAGTCGTGCAATGTGTGTGTGATCCAAGTGAAACCATACGAGGCTAGAAACAACGATATTTTTCAAACGATTGATTCCTGCAACTATACATTGAAACAGCATAGGCAGACTGCCTAATCCTAGTTTTTGAAACGATTGAAGATGGTATGAACATAGTTTATCCCTTTGCATGCGTTTGCAAACATACTCTGGGTAGACTTCAAAACGTTTTTTTATTATTTGATCTGCCATCACTAAGCCTAGTTTAATTAGGCTATAGGCCTATGCATTAATAACCTTGCCTATGATGGGCTGAGAAATCTGCTGTCGACGTTAGGCATGAAACGGTAGGCTCAAATTATTTATTTAAAAGAC
Organism: Sardina pilchardus; assembly: GCF_963854185.1. Taxonomy (NCBI): domain Eukaryota; kingdom Metazoa; phylum Chordata; class Actinopteri; order Clupeiformes; family Clupeidae; genus Sardina; species Sardina pilchardus. The sequence goes on along the minus strand of NC_085000.1, from coordinate 12,675,959 downwards.
GTAATTTATGAAGTTGTTGTTGGCTTTGTATGGCACGCATACAGGGCCAAAACGTCTAATAACGAAACGCCTACAGGTGTAAAAACATTACGTCTCCACGCGCAAACATTTTACGTGTACAGGTGTTAAATTTTCACGTGTACTGGCCAGGCGTAAATATTTACCGTGTAACCAGAGGTATATTTTTGACGTGTAGCCTATATAGGCTACAGACATCTTGAGCAAGTCAAACATGGTTGGTAGCCTATTGGCACATAGCCTACTTTTGTTCAAAAGTGACTTATGTTATTAAGTTTTTATGTTATGCTATTGTTTGTTCACACAGGAGAGACGTGGACGTTATCGTTATAATGATAGGCTATGTTATATCGTTTATCGTGTGAATGGCCCTAAGGCTTTATAGCCTATAGCCTACTGAAAATAAATAGAGTAGCCTAGCCCTAGTCCACTGATGCTTTTGGCCATAGTGCAATAGGTGACAAAACGGTGACGGTGTTACCAGATATACCGTTTCTGAGATTCTGAGTTTCTATGGGTGGAGTCGGGTGGAGTTTAGCGTGAATATTTATAAACGGAGGTTGTCGAGCGCGCGCGCCTAGACACCCAGTCATGGCGCGTGAATCAAAGGAACTAGGAATGTTGGCAGAGAGAAGTTAGAAGACAACAGCATGCTTTAATCTGTTTTTGAATGTTGGTATGGGGTTGTGCTAAAACATGACCGTTTCGACGATCACTGGTGGTATAGTAAGTTAGATTAGCCAATGCAATTTCGCGTATGTTGTGTTCTTGTGTAGCTCACGTTCGCTTGTTTTATGTAGGCCTAACGTAAATGTCAGTGGGACATCGTGGGCTATCGCTGTTGTCTTTAAAGTGTCAGTAGGCTTCACCATCTGTTTTGTGTGATGTTCCAAGTGAGTTTCAAGCTTTGGTATGCATGCTGGCCTACACAAACATGCTAGCTATTGTTACAAAGAAAGAAAGACTTGTGCTGTACAATAGGCTATTGGTAAAATAACTTCAGTAATAAAACTTGTTTTGTACAATCATGTTGTTATTGTTAGGGGAGCAGTATTCTTGAATATTCCCCTATTTTTGAATTTCCCCTTGGGGATCAATAAAACAGGCTATCTATCTATCTATCTATCTATGACCATGCACTCATATTGGTTATGTTAAGTAAAGTTAGGACTTAGCCTACTGCCTGCTGTGATGAAAACATGTTTACCAGCACTCACCAAGACACCACTCCACTCTTTCAAGCGATAAATGAATTTCTCCATGGGCGTTATTTCTCCAAATCCTTGTCTGTTCATTGCCAGACAGGCTGTAGCTATGCTGTTGTATGCTATGAATTTAGGCTACATGTTTGACCTTACCAGACCAAGAACTGCTGTTCCACTATTCCCTATGAATATTTGCCTAACTTGGCTAGACTCTATCTTACAATGTAACATTAGAATTGTTAGTTGGGCACTGAAAAGTATAATCTGATAGACAGGGCACCCAATTTCTGAAAGCTGATTACCCAGACTTTATTTTTTAAATATTATCCTTGCACACATGATGGGCTACTTTGGTATGATGAAATAGTTTTTAAAGCATATAACTTTTCATTAACTTTTATTGAGTTAATAGGCCTACTGATGTTAAGCCCATGTCTTGAAGATATAATGTGATAATGTGCTATCTTATTTTCCCAAGTCTGCACACAAACACAAGTGTGCAAGGAACACGAATGGAAACATGATAACAGGCTTGTTTATTAGACTTGTGTTGGTATAGTGAGTCAATCTGATGCCAAGTCACTGTCACCACAGAAGCACACAGGCTGGGCTACAATCAAAACGATTTAAAAAAAAAAAAAGTAGCCTAGGCTAGGACTACCATCACAGCATAGCCTACAGGTGTAGGCTACAATAGCTAATATTCTACATAGTCAAGCGACGTCAGATATAGATACAGATTTATATGATTTTGTCTGACATGACGTTTTGCTTGAGTGGCTGCAACACAATCAGAACATCGAGGTTAATTGCATAATTTCCCCGACCACGAAATGGTCATGTTTCCTTCTTAACCCATGACAACATCCAAAAACGTGTTAAATCACCGTAGTCTTTTAACGACTGCCAACATTTTCAGTTCCCTTTGATTCACGCTTCAGTATTCCGTGTTTAGGGGCGTGCATGTGCCACAATCTCATAAATATTCACGCTAAACTCCACCCGTGGAAACTCAGAATCTCAGAAACCGTATATCTGGTAACAACGGCTTGAACGTTTCAGTGAGAAAACCCTACGTAACACTACATTGCTCTGTACGTAGTTACAACGTATGTTACAACTTAGTGTTCGTAAACAATGACAGCTGTCTATGTAGTGTTACATAGTATGAACGTATGTTACAACGAACATGACAGCCATCTGCACGTGAGATAATTCTGACTGACATGTAGAAGTCCAAAGCATGAATGGCTCTGCGGAATGTCTGGTAAAGTGATAGCGTGTTTTGCTTGAAGTTTCGGAAGAAAGTCATGACTCATGACGCCAAAAATTGAAAGCATGTCGCTGGCTATATGAAATGCAAAACTTTGAATTAATTTGGTGTATGGTGTCACAAAGTAAGGCTCATTATTACTTTATTCTCCTATCTTAGATAGCCTAGGAAATATAAAACCTATTGCCGTGGTGTGCTTTACCCTGTCATGAGCATTGTGTTTGTGCGTGGAATCAGACCGGCTCCAGCACTGCCTTTGAGGTCCTCGTGGCTTTAAATGATACTTATTTGCTTTCTATTTACAATTAGGCTGTTCATAAGAGCTAAAAATAAAATACAAATATAGCGAGAGAACTTCACTAAGCAGTTGAATATTTAACAGGTGCGTGGTGCTGCTTCACCATAGGGAGGGAAAGTAATCTCATCGCCACCTGGTGGTTGCGTTCCTAGAGGCTAGCGGGAGGGGATGGGATTTTCTTTTAGAAAAAATACATCTCGGCCCACGATCGGAAGTTAGTTAAATGCCTTCAATATGCTATCCATGTAGGTCAGCTCTATTGCTTCTAGTGGTCATACTTTATTTTTTAGGATCAGTTTAATTGTTTTGAGTTTGTTTGTAACATGGTGATAACGAACTACAGTACTAGCTACAGTAGCATTTGACGTCACCAGTTTGGGCGCTTCATCTCCAACTGATCAAAACGGCAATTTGCTGAACTGGCTTTACATATTTTTGTAATAACAGAGAGCGATGTAAACCGCGTGGTAATTACCTTTATGTTGGGACAACTTGTGTTGTGCTCCTACCCACACAAGACCTGGCAGTAAGTCTGATTGTCTACTAACTAACCAACTAGCTAACAGGCTAATAAACAAACGATGCTAGGCGAGTAACGTCGTGGAAGGGTGTCACGTCACTTGAAGTTGTAGTCCATTTATGAAATGAAACGAGCAATTACGGTTTTTTTTATTAAGGCGAAATAGGGTCTGATATTTTCACAGTTAGTAGATTATTACAGTATGAAGACTGAAAAATATTTTTGGTGGATAAGATCGCTGGAATAGCTGCGTAGTATTTTTTTGAAAAGTCGGTCTATGGGACTTAACATTGGAGCTGCTCTTCGATAGGAACGCAACCACTTGGGGCGCTGGTTTTCACTTTCCCTCCCTATTCAAGGAGCGTGCGCAAGCAGGGCAGCAGCACCTTCATTGGTATGGACAATTAAAAATGTGAACATGCACGTTGCACGGTGGACTTTCAACGAATTTTGGAATGAATAGCGCTTCTTTAATATCGAGGCTTCACAGTTTTCTTGTATGATTGTTAGGCCTGCTGGTATAAAAATCATTTGCACTGTCTGTCCGAAAGACACACTCTCTCCCCTTCCTGTCAAAATTAACGGGAGTCTTCGGACCAGGCTCGTCCTCAATAACTTGCTTTTTATTCGGGCTTTCTTTCTTTTTGGAAAACATTAAGAGCAATGGCCATTAATTAGTAGGCTAAATAGCAGCATGTTCAAATTAAGTGGTAGGCCTACATTGCGTTTTTTAATACAATGAAAAGTCGATGCCTATGTGCGTTTTATTTATTTTACTGTTTTCCCACGTATGCCGATCTGAGACTGAGTTCACTGCGATAGCCTACTCTGGGGGTAGCCGGCCTATAACAAAGCCAAGGGACTCAAGCCTTTAAATGTCTTTGTTGCGTTAGACCAGTCTCCTTTCTAGAACAGGCCAGAGCTTCCCTGCCTCGCGTCGGCTGCGCCATGCATCTCCCTACAGCGCTCATATAGACTTTAAAACAATCTGCGGATGGCGGGCGGTTGCGGTTTTGAAAAAAAAAAGTTCAGCGGATGAATGGCGGACGGATGATGGGTTTTGAGATGCGGTTGCGGATCAAATATCCGCGCATCTCTACTGCACAGACAGTGCGTAAGCCTGGGCGATGCTCTGGACGTCCGAATCCCATCAGTATAATAGTAGGCTAGTATAGGCCTACTGATAGTAGTAAATTCCAAAGAGGACAGCACTCAAAACACTTAGTTTAGCCTACCTAAGGGGATCGAAGGAACATACCCAAACTGCGAAATTGCGCTCAGCTCTTGTGACATCTGTGGCATCGGTGGAATTGCTTTTCAAAACTGAAACGTAGCCTAATAAAAAAGAAAATCATTCCGAGAGCGCAGACCTCGCCATGCAAGCGCCTCCAGACTGTAACCTAATCTGAGTCACTGCCTAAACTGAATCGTTTTTTCTTTGAGTCATTTGACACGTTTAATCGAAATCCATACACTTTTTTTGAGTTATTTTGCTAACAAACAGACAAACAGACAAACTGACAAACAAGCAAACAAACCCCGGTGAAAATAAGCTTGGCGGAATAATTCTCATTATTTACGCACCTCAATGTCGCAGGTAGGCTACAGACTAAGTGGGCTCGCCCCTCACTAATTTTTTTATGTGTCTGCTAATGTAGGCCTAGGCCTAATAGCCTATACAATTTCCCCTCTTAAAGACATGTCGATGTATTATAGCCTACTACTAACACTGACTAGCCTACGAAGTAGCCTAACTGTTGCATGATTTCATGCATGTAGTGAAAAGGGCCTCGCACCCGTCAAGTTCGCACAGGGATCGCTCCCCCCTTACGCACGCAAGTCGCGAAATAACCGGCATCTCCGTTTAAGTTGTATTGTCAGCTGTGAGATGCGTTCATTTTCCACTTTTTACGGCATAGCCTCAACTAGCATGCCTGTGAAAAGCAGTAGCCGAAATGTCCAATCTGTTTCTCCAGTTTGTGTTTTATGTGACACGCAGGTTCATGCAGTTTTGCGCACGTTTCAAATGTAGGCTACTTAATTGGTCAGCTGTGATCAAATGCGTTCAATAAATTCCACGTTTTGTCATAAAAAAAACAGCATGCCCATTAATGTGGTGTAGCCTATCTAATCAGGTAGGCCTACATGATTCCATTGTGAATTTGATATCGTTATAGCTCAAAATAAGCTTCCGTAGGCCTAATTAATCAAGAGGTCTACTGGCTACAAAAATATCTCTGATTTGCCTACACGTAAAAATTTTACATCTGTAGCCTACACGTCAAAAATATACCTCTGGTTACACGGTAAATATTTACGCCTGGCCAGTACACGTGAACATTTAACACCTGTACACGTAAAATATTCACGCGTGGAGACGTAATGTTTTTACACCTGTAGGCGTTTCGTTATTAGACGTTTTGGCCCTGTATGCGTGCCATAGCTTTGCCACGCGTTCGCATCCAGTTTGACGTGTCCGGATTTTCCGATAATGACAGCAATCTCGTGATGGCAATATTGACTTTTAATTTCTGCGCGTGTAAACTAGTCTAGGCTACAGTGCCTGAAGTTAGCTGTGACAGACTAGCCTACTGGTTTTCATAGTTTTAGCCACAAAGCCTGTCTACCCTAGGTCAACTAAATTGTTTAGTTATCACCTTGTCATGTCGCGTTTTTCCAGCCTTATCTCCGTGCGCCCCATGTCATTCAAAACGTCATTCAAAACATATTTCGGGATAGCCATCTCACTATGAGAAAACGTATGACGACAGTGCTAAGAGATTAACACATTGGCATGCTTGGTAAACTTGTCTTGCACATAATATTGAGCTGATTTTTTTAGTGAAAATGGCCTGTAGCATTGTGCTGATAGATGAAAAAAGTCGCCTATTTAAAGGCACAGTTTGAATTTTAATCCTAGCTCTCCATTTAGTGTGTGCACTTGAACAAGTGATGTAGCTTATACATACAGACGGCATCTCGTCATAGTCGTGGTTACCGCCCCCAGTTACCGTGTTAACCATGGCTGAAACACCCCCGTGGGGGAAAACATTTGTTTTCTGCTAGCGAGTTAGCCCATTGACTTTCATGTGTGATGTTAGCATGTTTTCCCCCACAGAGGGGGCGGCAACCTTCTAACCGTCTGTATCTATAACAGTAGGGCCAGACATCTGTTTTTAAGAGGAAAGGTGTAGGACATGTTACTTTGGAAGGAGAGGGAGTGGTGCAATTTGATTTTCTTTGGAACTTAAATATCATCAAGCAACCTCTTCAAACAGCATCAATATATCAATAAGCCTATTCACTATTATATTATATTGTACAGGACTAGAGCTAGAGGACTAAGGGGGCAGGCTATATGTTATCAAGTAGGCCTATATTAAAACATGTAGTCAACATTATAACTTTATGTTGGTTTAAGTGAAAACAAAGCATGTCATGAACTAGGAAAATCCATGGTACTACATCATTGTTGGCAAAATGATCATGATAGCCTACATATTTCATCCATATCTGGTTTAGTCTTGAGCAGGCCTAGGCTACTTTGCTATAAATTAGTCGTAGACTTATTACAATATAGTCTATGTATATCTATATATATATCGAGGGCTGAGAACCACAGGGGCGTAAGTGACATTTCACCAACTTTACAAGAGAGCCAAAACAAATCTAACTGCTTATGTTCACAGTTAAAGACCTTTGGTTTTTGGTTTTGTCAATCATTTTATATTTATAAATATTTTACTTCTATAATTGTGTCAGCTAAAAAGAGCTCAAGAGCTTTCAGGTGATATATATAACTCAATTTTGACCAAAATGTCACTTACGCAACTGCCCCTTTGGTTCTCAGCCCTCGATATATGTTATAATGTTTATATGTATCACAGTTTATCAACAGTTCTCATAAAAGTCATCTGATGTTATCATTTAAGGGGTCATTTTTGAAAACTTTCTCCTGAGGGTGCTGGGTATATTTTCCTCTTTTTTGTCCTTTGCCAATCACACCCCTGAAATATGGTGTGAATCAATCCATGCTGTTCAACATCATCGAGTGCTGTCAGTAAGAAAAAGAACAAGGAAACTTGATATGACAGAGCAGCAAACACTCATTTTCTATGCCCCATTCAGTTAACCTAATGATAGTTGCTGGTTCAGTATTCGGCTAAGGTTGTATCAAATTTCCTGGTTCTTTATCCTACAGTGACCTCAAACAACAGGGCTTTGAATTTGTTCACTCACAATTTCAATACTGGAAAACTGGTCTTGAAAGTCCTTAAAAAGTGCTTGAATTTGGCCATGATAATGGTGTACAAACCCTGTGCATGTAAATTTAACGGTCTATCGTAGCAATAACAGCAACATTTTCTTTTATTTGGACTTCGGATAGACTTTTTATGAGGAACATTTAAAACCCTTGAACTAATAAAGTAAATTAAGTGAGAGGAAGTGTGCGGACCTTTTACTCTTTTTTTGAACATTTAAAACCCTACAACTTATCTTAGTGGCAGAAGGCGTACTTTAGAAATTTCACAGACAAAATTGTTTTTGCTACCCCTAGTCAGAGACAGAGCTCTGGTCTAGGGTGTGGCTTAGGGACTCTATAGTGCGTGCCACCTAGCAGATTGTGTTGTGGTGACGTGTACATTCACGAAAATGAAGCAAATTTGGTGGTTTTGTGTGTTGTTGCTGCCGCTACTGAAAGATAGAGCTCTGACACATACATTGACACAATTAGGTAGGCTTGTGTGTTATTGCTACCGCTAGTCAGGGACAGAGCTCTGGCCTAGGGTGTCGCTTAGGTACTCTATAGTGCCACCTAGCATGTTGTCTTTTGTGGTTGACACATGTATTCACAAAAATGAACCAAATTTAGTGGGCATGTATGTTGCTCATGCACAGGCACACCAACCCACACATGTTGCTTTGTTAGATTCCGAAATGTCACAGGTCTCCGCACCGCAGGTGCTCGGGCCCGCCATCGCCGCTTGCGGCTATATTTAGGGCCCGAGCACCGAGGTGCGGCCACTGAAAGTGGCTGCACCGTAGGTGCAAGGCCCTATTGTTTTTGCTCAGATTATTATTATAGTTTTTTCCGTCTTACCTAAATCCTTTTTTCACCAACTTGGCATGCTCTAAAACTCTTGAAATTTGACAGCTACGTGTGGAATTAGTAACGCTACTCAGAACCAGAGCTCTGGCCTAGGGTGTGGCTCAGGGGCAGTATAGCGCCACCTAGCGTGTTGTCTGTTGTGGTTGACACATACATACACGAAAATGAACTAAATTTGGTAGACATGTGTGTTTTATTAATCTGAACAACTTTTACATTTAAACAATATAGTGAATCTTAGAAGAATTTGAGTTATGATTATGATCATGATTTTTGCACGTCATGTATTTTGAAACACTTCTCCTAGACGGTTTATCGAAATCATGTAATTTAAGCACTAAAATGATCTTGAGGGGTTGCTCGAGAGGAATTGCGACCAGATTTTTGAATTTCAAAAGTGTATTGAAATGGCGAAGGTTTGAATCTAGGTGTCTTATAAAAGAAACAAAAAGTTGGTATTATAGGCAGAAAACAGTGACTAATTTGGATGAAATTTGATGGAGTATTAGTTAGTGTGTTTGTAGTGACAGTCATATACAAAGTTTTGAATTTGGTGTTGTTTGTGATTTTTAAAAGCGCATTAATGATTGTGGTGGATACAGTTTTAGCTAAAATATTTTGAAGCGAGTTGATGAATGATTATAATCATATCAAGCTATGCTGCAATTTTGATTTTAACCATGTTAACAGAAAGTGAGTTATTTTTAATTTCATATTTGCCCAATCACACAGCCCCTCCTCTCTGTCCTTCTCTGCCTCTCTCTCTGTTGCAACTAACAGACACACGCACGCACTCTGTCACCCCCCTTCTCGGGTCCTCCCTAACTAACACACACACATTGACACACGCGCGGCTTTCTAGACACACACACACACACACACACACACACACACACACACACACACACACACACACACACACACACACACACACACACACACACACACACACACACACACACACACACACACACACACACACACACACACACACACACACACACACACACACACACACACACACACACACACACACCCTTTGGGCAACCGTGGCCTACTGGTTAGGGCTTGGGGCTTGTAGCTGGAAGATTGCCGGTTCGATCCCTGACCAGTCCACAGCTGAAGTGCCCTTGAGCAAGGCACCTAACCCCTGACTGTTCCCTGAGCGCCGCTGGTTGGGCAGGCAGCTCACTGCTCTGAGTATAGTATATTAAAAAGTATACAAAAGTATATTGAAATGGCGAAGGTTTGAATCTAGGTGTCTTGTAAAAGAAACAGAAAGTTGGTGTTATAGGTAGAAAACAGTGACTAATTTGGATGAAATTTGATGGAGTATTAGTTAGTGTGTTTGTAGTGACAGTCATATGCAAAGTTTTGAATTTGGTGTTGTTTGTGTTTTTTAAAAGTGCATTAATGATTGTGGTGGACACAGTTTTAGCTAAAATATTTTGAAGCGAGTTGACGAATAATTATAATCATATCAACCTATGCTGCAATTTTGAAATTTTTACTTTAGCCATGTTCACAGTAAGTGAGTATTTAGGTTTATTTGTGTTTGCATGTGTCTTATACTCCATCCATTTAGCTGAGCAGGAGTAGGTGCTCTCTCTCTCAGCTGCATGTCTCTCTCGTCCCCTGCTAATTCTCTACACAGACTCACAGACACTCTCTCACCCCTCCCCCGTCATTCTCTCTCTCTCTCACGCACGCACGCGCGCGCGCACACACACACACACACAGACACACACAAACGCACACACACACACACACACACACACACACACACACACACACACACACACACACACACACACACACACACACACACACACACACACACACACACACACACACACACACACACACACACACACACACACCCTCCCTCCCTCCCTCCCTCCCTCCCTCCCTCCTTCCCTCTGGGCAGCCGTGGCCTACTGGTTAGGGCTTGGGGCTTGTAACTGGAAGGTTGCCGGTTCAATCCCCAACCAGTCCACCACTAAAGTGCCCTTGAGCAAGGCACCTAACCCCTCACTGCTCCCCCAGCACCGCTGGTTGGGCAGGCAGCTCACTGCTCTGGGTCAGTGTGTGATTCACCTCACTGTGTGTTCACTGTGTGCTGTGTGTGTTCACTAATTTGGTTAAATTGGGTTACATGCAGAGAAATAAATTTCCCTCACGGGATCAAAAAAGTGTATATTCTATTCTATTGATCCATTTGTCTCTACCCCCTCTGTCTGTGTCTGTCTAGCGTTATTGCTATCGATAGTCAGAGATAGAGCTCTGGCCTAGGGTGTGGCTTAGGGACTCTATAGCGCTACCTAGCATATTGTCTGTTGTGGCTGACACATACATTCAGGAAAATTGACCAAATTTGGTGGGCATGTGTGTTGCTCATGCACATGCCCACCAACACGCACATGTTGCTTTGTTAGATTCCAAAATCTCACAGGTCTCCGCACCGCTGGTGCTCGGGCCCGCCATCGCCGCTTGCGGCTATATTTATTATTATTATTCTTTTTCCGTCTTACCTGTTTTTTTTTTTTCACCAACTTGGCATGCTCTAAAACTCTTGTAATTTGGCAGCCATTTGTAGAATTGCAATCGAAACTCAGAGACAGAGCTTTGGCCTAGGGCGTGGCTCAGGGACTCTATAGCGCCACCTATCACGCTGTCTGTTGTGGTTGACACATGCATTCACGAAAATGGCCCAGATTTGGTGGGCATGTGTGTTGTATTAATCTAAACAATTTTTACATTTACACTCTATAGCAAATATTCGAAGAATTTGAGTTATGGTTATGATTATGAATTTTGCACATCATGTATTTTGAAACACTTCTCCTAGACGGTTTATCGAAATCATGTCATATAAGCACTAAAATGATCTTGAGGGGTTGCCCGAGAGGAATTGCGACCAGATTTTTGAATTTCAAAAGTATATCGAAATGGCGAAGGTTTGAACCTAGGTGTCTTATAAAAGGAACAAAAAGTTGGTGTTATAGGCAGAAAACAGTGACTAATTTGGATGAAATTTGATGGAGTATTAGTTAGTGTGTTTGTAGTGACAGTCATATACAAAGTTTTGAATTTGGTGTTGTTTGTGATTTTTAAAAGCGCATTAATGATTGTGGTGGACACAGTTTTAGCTAAAATATTTTGAAGCGAGTTGATGAATAATGATAATCATATCAACCTATGCTGCAATTTCGACGTAAACCACATTAACAGAAAGTGAGTTATTTAGGTTTTCATATGACTATGGTCTCTCCTATCCGCTCCTTGCTGCCCGCGCGTGTTACACACAGAACTACCTAGCCGCTCCCTCACTGTGGCTCACCCACTCTCCCCCTCCTTGTTTCTTTCCTTCCCCCCACAGTTATTCACACTTTCCCCTCTCTCCCAGCTGGATGTCTCTCTCTCCTCCCCCGCTCTCCACACAGAGACACAGACACAGACACAGACACACACACACACACACACACACACACACACACACACACACACAGAGTCAAGAATGACAGTGTGATGCAAAGTAAAAGGTAAAAAAAAGATCATGTGTATAAAGATTTTATTCAGGTTAAGTCATTTTTGTGATTGAATTGGGGACTGACTGAGTAAGACCCAAGTTCTAATCCTCATAAAAATTTGTCTTTGCCTTGTGTGTTGCCACCTCTAGTCTGAGACAGAGCCCTGGCCTAGCGTGTGGCTTAGGGACTCCTGGTCACTCACTCACTCACTCACTCACTCACACACTCACACACACACACACACAATATTATTATTCTCTCTTCGTCTTAGCCCGTTTGGCCGTTTCACCAACTTGGCATGCTCCAAAACTCTTGTAATTTGGCAGGCATATGTAGAATTGCATTTGATACTGAGAGACAGAGCCCTGGCCTAGGGTGTGGCTCAGGGGGTCTATAGCACCACCTATCGCGCTGTCTGTTGTGGTTGACATGTGCATGCATGAAAATGAACCAAATTTGGTAGGCAGATGTGTTGTATAAATCTAAACAACTTTTACATTTACACTACATAGTGAATCTTAAACAAATTTGAGTTATGATTATGATTATGATTTTTGCACATCATGTATTTTGAAACACTTATCCTAGACGGTTTATCGAAATCATGTCATATGAGCAGTAAAAGGATCTTGAGGGTTTGCCCGAGAGGAATTGTGAACAGATTTTTGAATTTTCGAAGCATATCGAAATGGCGAAGGTTTGAATTATGGCGTCTTATTACGAAACAGGAAGTTGGTGTTATAAGCAGAAAATAGGTTATAAATTGGATGTAATTTGGCAGCTACATGTGGAATTGCTTCTGCTAGTCAGGGACAGAGCTCTGGCCTAAGGTGTGGCTTCGGGACTCTATAGCGCCACCTAGTAGCACGTTATCTGTTGTGGTTGACACAAACATTCACGAAAATGAACCAAATTTGGTGGATTTATGTGTTTTTGCTATCGCTAGTCAGAGACAGAGCTCTGGCCTAAGGTGTGGCTTAGGGACTCTATAGCGCCACCTAGTAGCACGTTATCTGTTGTGGTTGACACAAACATTCACGAAAATGAACCAAATTTGGTGGACTTATGTGTTATTGCTATCACTAGTCAGAGACAGAGCTCTGGCCTAAGGTGTGGCTTCGGGACTCTATAGCGCCACCTAGTAGCACGTTATCTGTTGTGGTTGACACAAACATTCACGAAAATGAACCAAATTTGGTGGATTTATGTGTTTTTGCTATCGCTAGTCAGAGACAGAGCTCTGGCCTAAGGTGTGGCTTAGGGACTCTATAGCGCCACCTAGTAGCACGTTATCTGTTGTGGTTGACACAAACATTCACGAAAATGAACCAAATTTGGTGGACTTATGTGTTATTGCTATCGCTAGTCAGAGACAGAGCTCTGGCCTAGGGTGTGGCTTAGGGACTCTATAGCGCCACCTAGTAGTACGTTATCTGTTGTGGTTGACACAAACATTCATGAAAATGAACCAAATTTGGTGGACTTACTGTATGTGTTATTGCTATCGCTAGTCAGAGACAGAGCTTTGGCCTAGGGTGTGGCTTAGGGACTCTATAGCGCCACCTAGTGCGTTGTCTGTTGTGGTTGAAACATACATTCACGAAAATGAACCAAATTTGGTGGACACATGTGTTATTGCGATCGCTATTGAGGGTGTGGCTTAGGGACTCTATAGCGCCACCTAGCGTGTTAGCCCTTTTGGATTGACATTTACATTCACAAAAATGAATCAAATTTCATGAGCTTGTGTGTTATTACTGCCGCTAGTGAAAAACAGCTCTGGCCTAGGGTGTGGCTTAGGGACTCTATAGCGCCACCTAGCGCGTTGTCTGTTGTGGTTGACACATACATTCAAGAAAATTGACCAAATTTGGTGGCCATGTGTGTTGCTCATGCACATGCCCACCAACACGCCTCATGTTGCTTTGTTAGATTCCGAAATGTCACAGGTCTCCGCACCGCAGGTGCTCGGGCCCGCCATCGCCGCTTGCGGCTATATTTATTATTATTTTTCTTCTTCTTCCGTCTTACCTGTTTTTTTTTTTTCACCAACTTGGCATGCTCTTAAACTCTTGTAATTTCGCAGCCATTTGTAGAATTGCAATCGAAACTCAGAGACAGAGCTTTGGCCTAGGGTGTGGCTCAGGGACTCTATAGCGCCACCTAGCGCGGTTTCTGTTGTGTTTGACACATACATGCACGAAAATGAACCAAATTTGGTGGACATGTGTGTTGTATGAATCTGAACAATTTTTAGATTTACACTCTATAGTAAATATTCGAAGAATTTGAGTTATGGTTATGATTATGAATTTTGCACATCATGTATTTTGAAACACTTCTCCTAGACGGTTTATTGAAATCATGTCCTTTTTGCAGTAAAATGATCTTGAGGGGTTGCCCAAGAGAAATTGCGACCAGATTTTTGAATTTCAAAAGTATATTGAAATGGCGAAGGTTTGAATCTAGGTGTCTTATAAAAGAAACAAAAAGTTGGTGTTATAGGCAGAAAACAGTGACTAATTTGGATGAAATTTTATGGAGTATTAGTTAGTGTGTTTGTAGTGACAGTCATATACAAAGTTTTGAATTTGGTGTTGTTTGTGATTTTTAAAAGCGCATTAATGATTTTGGTGGACACAGTTTTAGCTAGAATATTTTGAAGCGAGTTGATGAATAATAATAATCATATTAACCTATGCTGCAATTTTGACTTTAACCACATTAACAGAAAGTGAGTTATTTAGGTTTTCTTATGAAGATAGCTCTGTGTTACGATCTTTTCTCATCCGCGCCTTCATGTTGGTCCTGTTACACACACACAGAACCACATTTAACCGCACACACATTACACACGCGCAAGCTTTCCAGAGAGTTACGCACACACATGGCATCCCCCTTGACCCCTCTGCCTCCCTCCCTCTCTCTATCTCTCTCTCTATCTTAGCCCCATGCCCCCCCCCACTCATTTGCATACCGACCCCCCACACACTCTCTCACCCATCCCCCATGCCTCTCTGGTGGTGGTAAGAAGGCCAACAGACTTGAGGATGAGAGAAGGCACCACAATCCTGCAACTTATTTGCCATGTGTGTGTGTGACAACACCTTGGTTAATAGATCTTAAACTTTCCTTAATATTAGACAATGATTAAAGAAGGCTTAAGAACGCTCTGTCGGGTTGTCTGTTGTGGTTGACACATACATTCACAAAAATGAACCAAATTTGATGGGCTTGGGTGTTATTGCTATCTCTAGTCAGAGACAGAGCTCTGGCCTAGGGTGTGGCTAAGGGACTCTATAGCGCCACCTAGCGCATTGCCTGTTGTGGTTGACACATACATTCACGAAAATTAACCAGATTTGATGGGCTTGTGTGTTATCCCTATTGCTAGTCAGAGACAAACTCTGGCCAAAGGTGTGGCTTAGGGACTCTATAGCGCCACCTAGAGCATTGTTTGTTGTGGTTGACACAAACATTCACAAAAATGAACCAAATTTGGTGGGCTTGTGTGTTATTGCTGCCGCTAGATAAAGACAGAGCTCTGGCCTCGGGTGTGGCTTAGGGACTCCATAGCGCCACCTAGCGCATTGTCTGTTGTGGTTGACATGTACATTCACGAAAATGAACCAAATTTGGTGGGCATATTTGCTACAGCTATTCAGAGACAGAGCTCTGGCCGAGGGTGTGGCTTAGGGACTCTATAGCGCCACCTAGCGCATTGCCTGTTGTGGTTGACACGTACATTCACGAAAATTAACCAAATTTGATGGGCTTGTGTGTTATTCCTATTGCTAGTCAGAGACAGAGCTCTGGCCAAAGGTCTGACTTAGGGACTCTATAGCGCCACCTAGAGCATTGTTTGTTGTGGCTGACACAAACATTGACAAAAATGAACCACATTTGGTGGGCTTGAGTGTTATTGCTGCCGCTAGATAAAGACAGAGCTCTGGCCTCGGGTGTGGCTTAGGGACTCCATAGCGCCACCTAGCGCATTGTCTGTTGTGGTTGACATGTACATTCACGAAAATGAACCAAATTTGGTGGGCATATTTGCTACAGCTATTCAGAGACAGAGCTCTGGCCGAGGGTGTGGCTTAGGGACTCTATAACGCCACCTAGTGTGTTACCTGTTGTGGTTGACATATACATTCACGAAAATGAATCAAATTTGGTGAGCTTGTGTGTTATTACTGCCGCAAGTCAGAAACAGAGCTCTGGCCTAGGGTGTGGCTTAGGGACTCTATAGCGCCACCTAGCGCATTGTCTGTTGTGGTTGATACATTCACGAAAATGAGCCACATTTGGTGGGCATGTGTGTTATTGCTACCGCTAGTCAGGGATAGAGCTCTGGCCTAGGGTGTGGCTTAGGGACTCTATAGCGCCACCTAGCACATTGTCTATTATGGTTGACACATTCACGAAAATGAACCACATTTGGTGGGCATGTGTGCTATTGCTACTGCTTGTCAGGGATAGAGCTCTGGCCTAGGGTGAGGGTTAGGGACTCTATAGCGCCACCTAGCACATTGTCTATTATTGTTGACACATACATACACGACAATTAGGTACGCTTGTGTGTTATTGCTGCCACTAGTCAGAGACAGAGCTCTGGCCTTGGGTGTGGCTTTGGGACTCAATAGCGCCACCTAGCTTGTTTTCTGTTGTGGTTGACACATACATTGATGAAAATTAACCAAATTTGGTGGGCATGTGTGTTGCTCATGCACATGCCCACCAACAAGTACGTGTTGCTTTGTTAGATTCCGCAAATGTCACGGGTCCGCACCGCAGGTGTTCGGGCCCGCCATCGCCGCTTGCGGCTATATTTATTATTAGGGCCCGAGCACCGAGGTGCGGCCGCTGTAGCAGCGGCTGCACCGTAGGTGCAAGGCCCTATTGTTTCCGCTCAGATTATTAGGGCCCGAGCACCGAGGTGCGGCCACTGAAAGTGGCTGCACCGTAGGTGCAAGGCCCTATTGTTTTTGCTCAGATTATTCTTATTAGGGCCCGAGCACCGAGGTGCGGCCACTGAAAGTGGCTGCACCGTAGGTGCAAGGCCCTATTGTTTCTGCTCAGATTATTATTATTATTATTCTTTTTCCGTCTTACCTGTTTTTTTTTTTCACCAACTTGGCATGCTCTAAAACTCTTGTAATTTGGCAGCCATTTGTAGAATTGCAATCGAAACTCAGAGACAGAGCTTTGGCCTAGGGCGTGGCTCAGGGACTCTATAGCGCCACCTATCACGCTGTCTGTTGTGGTTGACACATGCATTCACGAAAATGGCCCAGATTTGGTGGGCATGTGTGTTGTATTAATCTAAACAATTTTTACATTTACACTCTATAGCAAATATTCGAAGAATTTGAGTTATGGTTATGATTATGAATTTTGCACATCATGTATTTTGAAACACTTCTCCTAGACGGTTTATCGAAATCATGTCATATAAGCACTAAAATGATCTTGAGGGGTTGCCCGAGAGGAATTGCGACCAGATTTTTGAATTTCAAAAGTATATCGAAATGGCGAAGGTTTGAACCTAGGTGTCTTATAAAAGGAACAAAAAGTTGGTGTTATAGGCAGAAAACAGTGACTAATTTGGATGAAATTTGATGGAGTATTAGTTAGTGTGTTTGTAGTGACAGTCATATACAAAGTTTTGAATTTGGTGTTGTTTGTGATTTTTAAAAGCGCATTAATGATTGTGGTGGACACAGTTTTAGCTAAAATATTTTGAAGCGAGTTGATGAATAATGATAATCATATCAACCTATGCTGCAATTTCGACGTAAACCACATTAACAGAAAGTGAGTTATTTAGGTTTTCATATGACTATGGTCTCTCCTATCCGCTCCTTGCTGCCCGCGCGTGTTACACACAGAACTACCTAGCCGCTCCCTCACTGTGGCTCACCCACTCTCCCCCTCCTTGTTTCTTTCCTTCCCCCCACAGTTATTCACACTTTCCCCTCTCTCCCAGCTGGATGTCTCTCTCTCCTCCCCCGCTCTCCACACAGAGACACAGACACAGACACAGACACACACACACACACACACACACACACACACACACACACACACAGAGTCAAGAATGACAGTGTGATGCAAAGTAAAAGGTAAAAAAAAGATCATGTGTATAAAGATTTTATTCAGGTTAAGTCATTTTTGTGATTGAATTGGGGACTGACTGAGTAAGACCCAAGTTCTAATCCTCATAAAAATTTGTCTTTGCCTTGTGTGTTGCCACCTCTAGTCTGAGACAGAGCCCTGGCCTAGCGTGTGGCTTAGGGACTCCTGGTCACTCACTCACTCACTCACTCACTCACACACTCACACACACACACACACAATATTATTATTCTCTCTTCGTCTTAGCCCGTTTGGCCGTTTCACCAACTTGGCATGCTCCAAAACTCTTGTAATTTGGCAGGCATATGTAGAATTGCATTTGATACTGAGAGACAGAGCCCTGGCCTAGGGTGTGGCTCAGGGGGTCTATAGCACCACCTATCGCGCTGTCTGTTGTGGTTGACATGTGCATGCATGAAAATGAACCAAATTTGGTAGGCAGATGTGTTGTATAAATCTAAACAACTTTTACATTTACACTACATAGTGAATCTTAAACAAATTTGAGTTATGATTATGATTATGATTTTTGCACATCATGTATTTTGAAACACTTATCCTAGACGGTTTATCGAAATCATGTCATATGAGCAGTAAAAGGATCTTGAGGGTTTGCCCGAGAGGAATTGTGAACAGATTTTTGAATTTTCGAAGCATATCGAAATGGCGAAGGTTTGAATTATGGCGTCTTATTACGAAACAGGAAGTTGGTGTTATAAGCAGAAAATAGGTTATAAATTGGATGTAATTTGGCAGCTACATGTGGAATTGCTTCTGCTAGTCAGGGACAGAGCTCTGGCCTAAGGTGTGGCTTCGGGACTCTATAGCGCCACCTAGTAGCACGTTATCTGTTGTGGTTGACACAAACATTCACGAAAATGAACCAAATTTGGTGGATTTATGTGTTTTTGCTATCGCTAGTCAGAGACAGAGCTCTGGCCTAAGGTGTGGCTTAGGGACTCTATAGCGCCACCTAGTAGCACGTTATCTGTTGTGGTTGACACAAACATTCACGAAAATGAACCAAATTTGGTGGACTTATGTGTTATTGCTATCACTAGTCAGAGACAGAGCTCTGGCCTAAGGTGTGGCTTCGGGACTCTATAGCGCCACCTAGTAGCACGTTATCTGTTGTGGTTGACACAAACATTCACGAAAATGAACCAAATTTGGTGGATTTATGTGTTTTTGCTATCGCTAGTCAGAGACAGAGCTCTGGCCTAAGGTGTGGCTTAGGGACTCTATAGCGCCACCTAGTAGCACGTTATCTGTTGTGGTTGACACAAACATTCACGAAAATGAACCAAATTTGGTGGACTTATGTGTTATTGCTATCGCTAGTCAGAGACAGAGCTCTGGCCTAGGGTGTGGCTTAGGGACTCTATAGCGCCACCTAGTAGTACGTTATCTGTTGTGGTTGACACAAACATTCATGAAAATGAACCAAATTTGGTGGACTTACTGTATGTGTTATTGCTATCGCTAGTCAGAGACAGAGCTTTGGCCTAGGGTGTGGCTTAGGGACTCTATAGCGCCACCTAGTGCGTTGTCTGTTGTGGTTGAAACATACATTCACGAAAATGAACCAAATTTGGTGGACACATGTGTTATTGCGATCGCTATTGAGGGTGTGGCTTAGGGACTCTATAGCGCCACCTAGCGTGTTAGCCCTTTTGGATTGACATTTACATTCACAAAAATGAATCAAATTTCATGAGCTTGTGTGTTATTACTGCCGCTAGTGAAAAACAGCTCTGGCCTAGGGTGTGGCTTAGGGACTCTATAGCGCCACCTAGCGCGTTGTCTGTTGTGGTTGACACATACATTCAAGAAAATTGACCAAATTTGGTGGCCATGTGTGTTGCTCATGCACATGCCCACCAACACGCCTCATGTTGCTTTGTTAGATTCCGAAATGTCACAGGTCTCCGCACCGCAGGTGCTCGGGCCCGCCATCGCCGCTTGCGGCTATATTTATTATTATTATAGTATAATTATCTTACCAGTAACATTTTTCACCAACTTGGCATGCTCTAAAACTCTTGCAATTTAGCTGGCATATGTAGAATTGCATTTGATACTCAGACACAGAGCTGTGGCCTAGGGTGTGGCTCAGGGACTCTACAGCGCCACCTAGCGCGCCGTCTACTGTGGTTGACACATACATTCACGGAAATGAACCAAATTTGGTGGACATGTGTGTTGTATTATTCTGAACAAGTTTTACATTCAAACTATATAGTGAATCTTAGAAGAATTTGAATTATGTGAGATTTTCTGATTTTTGCACATCACGTATTTTGAAACACTTCTCCTAGACGGTTTATCGAAATCATGTCCTTTCAGCAGTAAAATGATCTTGAGGGGTTGCCCGAGAGGAATTGCGACCAGATTTTTGAATTTCAAAAGTATATTGAAATGGCGAAGGTTTGAATCTAGGTGTCTTATAAAAGAAACAAAAAGTTGGTGTTATAGGCAGAAAACAGTGACTAATTTGGATGAAATTTGATGGAGTATTAGTTAGTGTGTTTGTAGTGACAGTCACATACAATTTTTGATGTTGTTAGGTATGGTTGTGATTTTGTCACTTAATAGCATATTAATGATTGTGGTTGACACATAGTTTTACCTAAAGTATTATGAGATGAGTTTACAAATACTAATAGTCATATTAACCTATGCTGCAATTTTGACTTTAAACACATTAACAGAAAGTGAGTTATTTAGGGTTATTTGTTTGATGCCCTAGGGAATGAAACTCAATTGTCTGTAAAAGTCTCTCACTCATTTGACATTCTGTGGTCGAGAGCACTGTCCCCGCCCACTACACCATGTGATTTGTTAGTCAGTGCAGACCCAGGCGACCCCATAGAAGTCTCAGTCAATGTAGCTCTATACTGAGTGTTTTCGTGGATTTATATCGTGGAAACAGTGCAATCATTTTGACTTTTTGTCTACGGAGTTATTCTTGAAAGTAAGGTAACCGTTTTGTTGAAACGCAACTTTGCAAGCTATTTGATGCGGTTCAATAAGTTGGCTAAAGCGCTCGTTTCCTCCATCTAGCTAACTCCAAGTGATGCATGTTAGTGATATGGTGTTTACTAGCTAGTTTATCTCAGCTTACAAATAGAGCCTTAATAGCCTAGGTGACAGCCTAACTAGGCCTACTGAAACATAATCCAAACTTTTGACAGTTGTAAAATGTAACGTGAAGTTCAAATGTGTCACTGTTTGGGAGTAGCCTGCCGTTTGGGAGCTAACGTTATAGCAAGGCAGGTTTTTGTCACGTTCGGTAATTAACAAGTCCCAGTGCGATAACGAACGTCAAATAGCCTACTGTAGTTGGTCTTGTTTGAAAAGGTCTAGCGGAAAACACAACAGGCACCTAGGGCCAGCCATAATAAATTCGACCTGGTTTTAAATCTTGGCCTAAGCTAGCTCGCTAAGCTAGCACGCTAACTCCAATTGATGCACGTTAGCGATATGGTGTTTACTAGTTTATTTTAGCTTACAAATAGAGCATTGATAGCCTAGGTGTCAGTTTAACTCCTGAAACATAATCCAAACTTTTGACAGATGTAAAACGTAATGAGAAGTTCAAATGTGTCACATTTTGGGAGTAGCCTACCGTTTGTGAGTGGAAGCTAGCTAATGCCTTTATTAGTGGAGGACGTAAGTTTGAAACCACAACGAACTTACTCTGCCTAACTGAAGGAGGACGTTTCTCCATGGACATCTAGAAAGCAGGAGAGAAGATGACAGAACTAGAACTGGCCGTCTGCTTAGCTTTCAATCAAGGTAAGAACATTTCCCTGCAGTGCAAGGCAGGTTAATGTTATTCAGTTGTGGTGATTAATTGCCTTTAAATTGAGTGAACCATCTATCTATTCAAAATAATCTAAACGTTTCCCCTATCTGGAAATACGTTAGTTTGGTGCCACCGATTCATATGAGAAGTCGTGCAATGTGTGTGTGATCCAAGTGAAACCATACGAGGCTAGAAACAACCATATTTTTCAAACGATTGATTCCTGCAACTAATACATGCAAACAGCATAGGCAGACTGCCTAATCCTAGTTTTTGAAACGATTGAAGATGGTATGAACATAGTTTATCCCTTTGCATGCGTTTGCAAACATGCTCTGGGTAGACTTCAAAACGTTTTTTTTATTATTTGATCGGCCATCACTAAGCCTAGTTAAATTAGGCTATAGGCCTATGCATTAATAACCTTGCCTATGATGGACTGAGAAATTTGCTGTCGACGTTAGGCATGAAACGGTAGGCTCAAATTATTTATTTAAAAGACGTAATTTATGAAGTTGTTGTTGGCTTTGCCACGCGTTCGCATCCAGTTTGACGTGTCCGGATTTTCCGATAATGACAGCAATCTCGTGATGGCAATACTGACTTTTAATTTCTGCGCGTGTAAACTAGTCTAGGCTACAGTGCCTGAAGTTAGCTGTGACAGACTAGCCTACTGGTTTTCATAGTTTTAGCCACAAAGCCTGTCTACCCTAGGTCAACTGAATTGTTTAGTTATCACCTTGGCATTTCGCGTTTTTCCAGCCTTATCTCCGTGCGCCCCATGTCATTCAAGACGTCATTCAAAACATATTTCGGGATAGCCATCTCACTATGAGAAAACGTATGACTACAGTGCTAAGAGATTAACACATTGGCATGCTTGGTAAACTTGTCTTGCACATAATATTGAGCTGATTTTTTTAGTGAAAATGGCCTGTAGCATTGTGCTGATAGATGAAAAAAGTCGCCTATTTAAAGGCACAGTTTGAATTTTAATCCTAGCTCTCCATTTAGTGTGTGCACTTGAACAAATGATGTAGCTTATAACAGTAGGGCCAGACATTTGTTTTTAGGAGGAAAGGTGATGGACATATTACTTTGGAAGGATAGGGAGTGGTGCAATTTGATTTTCTTTGGAACTTAAATATCATCAAGCAACCTCTTCAAACAGCATCAATATATCAATAGGCCTATTCACTATTATATTGTACAGGACTAGAGCTAGAGGACTAAGGGGGTAGGCTATATGTTATCAAGTAGGTCTATATTAAAACATGTAGTCAACATTATAACTTTATGTTGGTTTAAGTGAAAACAAAGCATGTCATGAACTAGGAAAATCCATGGTTCTACATCATTGTTGGCAAAATGATCATGATAGCTGCCCTACATATTTCAGCCATATCTGGTTTAGTCTTGAGTAGGCCTAGGCTACTTTGCTATAAATTAGTCGTAGACTTATTACAATATAGTCTATGTATATCTATATATATCGAGGGCTGAGAACCACAGGGGCGTAAGTGACATTTCACCAACTTTACAATAGAGCCAAAACAAATCTAACTGCTTATGTTCACAGTTAAAGACCTTTGGTTTTTGTTTTAGTCAATCATTTAATATTTATAAATATTTTACTTCTATAATTGTGTCAGCTAAAAAGAGCTCATCAAGAGCTTTCAGAGAATGTATATAACTCAATTTTGACCAAAATGTCACTTACGCAACTGCCCCTTTGGTTCTCAGCCCTCGATATATGTTATAATGTTTATATGTATCACAGTTTATAAACAGTTCTCATAAAAGTCATCTGATGTTATCATTTAAGGGGTCTTTTTTGAAAACTTTCTCCTGAGGGTACTGGGTATATTTTCCTCTTTTTTGTCCTTTGCCAATCACACCCCTGAAATATGGTGTGAATCAATCTCATCGAGTGCTGTCATTAAGAAAAAGAACAAGGAAACTTGATATGACAGGGCAGCAAACACTCATTTTCTATGCCCCATTCAGTTAACCTAATGATAGTTGCTGGTTCAGTATTCGGCTAAGGTTGTATCAAATTTCCTGGTTCTTTATCCTACAGTGACCTCAAACAACAGGGCTTTGAATTTGTTCACACACAATTTCAATACTGGAAAACTGGTCTTGAAAGTCCTTAAAAAGTGCTTGAATTTGGCCATGACAATGGTGTACAAAACCTGTGCATGTAAATTTAACGGTCTATCGTAGCAATAACAGCAACATTTTCTTTTATTTGGACTTCGAAAAGACTTTTTATGAGGAACATTTAAAACCCTTGAACTAATAAAGTAAATTAAGTGAGAGGAAGTGTGCGGACCTTTTACTCTTTTTTTGAACATTTAAAACCCTACAATTTATCTTCGTGGCAGAATGCGTACTTTAGAAATTTCACAGACAAAATTGTTTTTGCTACCCCTAGTCAGAGACAAAGCTCTGGTCTAGGGTGTGGCTTAGGGACTCTATAGTGCCACCTAGCAGATTGTGTTGTGGTTGACGTGTACATTCACGAAAATGAAGCAAATTTGGTGGTTTTACGTGTTATTGGTGTCGCTACTGAAAGATAGAGCTCTGGCCTAGGGTGTGGCTTAAGGACTAAGCGCCACCTAGTTTGTTGTCTGTTGTGGTTGACGTGTACATTCATGAAAATGAACCAAATTTATTGGACTTCTTTCGTATTGCTATCGCTAGTCAGAAAAGGAGCTCAGGCCTAGGGTGTGGCTTAGGGACTCTATAGCGCCACCTAGCGTGTTGTCTGTTGTGGTTGACACATATATTCACGAAAATTAGTCACATTTGGTGGGCATGTGTGTTATTGCTACAGCTAGTCAAGGACAGAGCTCTGGCCTAGGGTTTGGCATAGGGACTCTATAGTGCCACCTAGCACGTTGTCTTTTATGGTTGACACATACATTGACACAATTAGGTAGGCTTGTGTGTTATTGCTACCGCTAGTCAGGGACAGAGCTCTGGCCTAGGGTGTCGCTTAGGTACTCTACAGTGCCACCTTGCATGTTGTCTTTTGTGGTTGACACATATATTCACAAAAATGAACCAAATTTAGTGGGCATGTATGTTGCTCATGCACAGGCACACCAACCCACACATGTTGCTTTGTTAGATTCCGAAATGTCACAGGTCTCCGCACCGCAGGTGCTCGGGCCCGCCATCGCCGCTTGCGGCTATATTTATTATTATTATTATAGTTTTTCCGTCTTACCGAATTGCTTTTTTCACCAACTTAGCATGCTCTAAAACTCTTGTAATTTAGCAGGCATATGTAGAATTCCATGTCTTACTCAGAGACAGAGCTTTGGCCTATGGCGTGGCTCAGGGACTCTATAGCGCCACCTATCACGCTGTCTGTTGTGGTTGACACATGCATTCACGAAAATGGCCCAGATTTGGTGGGCATGTGTGTTGCATTAATCTGAACAATTTTTACATTTACACTCTATAGTAAATATTCGAAGAATTTGAGTTATGGTTATGATTATGAATTTTGCACATCATGTATTTTGAAACACTTCTCCTAGACGGTTTATCGAAATCATGTCCTTTCAGCAGTAAAATGATCTTGAGGGGTTGCCCGAGAGGAATTGCGACCAGATTTTTGAATTTCAAAAGTATATTGAAATGGCGAAGGTTTGAATCTAGGTGTCTTATAAAAGAAACAAAAAGTTGGTGTTATAGGCAGAAAACAGTGACTAATTTGGATGAAATTTGATGGATTATTAGTTAGTGTGTTTGTAGTGACAGTCATATACAAAGTTTTGAATTTGGTGTTGTTTGTGATTTTTAAAAGCGCATTAATGATTGTGGTGGATACAGTTTTAGCTAAAATATTTTGAAGCGAGTTGATGAATGATTATAATCATATCAAGCTATGCTGCAATTTTGATTTTAACCATGTTAACAGAAAGTGAGTTATTTTTAATTTCATATTTGCCCAATCACACAGCCCCTCCTCTCTGTCCTTCTCTGCCTCTCTCTCTGTTGCAACTAACAGACACACGCACGCACTCTGTCACCCCCCTTCTCGGGTCCTCCCTAACTAACACACACACATTGACACACGCGCGGCTTTCTAGAGACACAAGCCGTTTACTGACTGCACAGCTAGCCGGCGATGCACGGGCTTTTAGGCGGCTAGTCCCGACTGTACTCACTGATAGCCGGCTAATCGCCGAGGTGATTTACGCTGCCAATTGTCCTCCCCTGAGGGTACACATATCGCCGGGGCGACTGCAGTGAGCACGCGAGCCGGCTATGCGGCGGCTAGCTGAGACATGGGCGGAGCTGTCAACAACGAGAGTTGTGCACACGCTGCTGAAAGACTTAAAATCAGCAAACAGCTGACTGACTGTATGCTGAGCACAGCTGTCAGATCATCATCATACTGTTCACATATTAACACTGGTCCTTGTGGTCCATCTAACACACTGTTCTTTCAAATGTCAATGGCAATTAAATCGCCAAACATCTCAGCATTTATTTATTAATTGCTAACATATTGGGAAAACATAGCCTATCCTGCTTTATCTACAGCCAGGATAAATTAGCTAGACCTTGGCTAGCTTGCTCAAATAACCATTGACAACGCATTTCGTTAAAGCATGTAGGCTAGGCCTATACCCACCCTAAGGTTTAAGAAACATAACAACGTTGTCTAATTTTAGTTTAATGCATTTTTCTGAATTGGAGAGGTCTCCTTATGAGGGTAGGCTCTGCATTTTAAATGGCTAATCGCTAGTCGCGATTAGCATCGTTGGTTTAAACTTTGTAGAGCTGTTTTGTTGTTATCACAAAAATACTGATTGTAACTGTTAGGAAGACAGTTTGGAACCTGGCAGACGTGAGGCAGTGAAATGTATAATGCATAGTCCAAGCGGAATGAGTGGAGAGTTGATATTGTGACGAGGCAAGAATGACTCTGTTAGGAAATGTTTATTACCAGATGAATATGAGGAATGACATTACATGGAAGTGGCCTGTTTAAGATCCCCGTGGCTATATCCCACAACATGGGTATCCGCCGTTCATTCCGACATACCAGCACTCCGACATGGACGTCCAATTGTCGTAGTGGAGGCATGTCTCTTTATGGAAAAAGTCCCACCACTCCGACATTTTTTTTTTTCATGGTCGCAGTGGCGGTATTTAACTTTTTTTTCAAACAACGTGCCATTCCGACATGAGGTCATTAATAGGCTATTAATGTCATAACTATATCCAATTGTGTAAAATAATAAAGATTCACATTTAAAATGTCATTGTGAAGACTTCTTGATATGGTTATGTGTCTGTTGCGTGCGAGACTCGGGTAGGTGAAAGGAGTTCTGTACATGGCAAGTTCTCATTATTCGCGGACTAAGTGGAGCTAAATTAAGTCATTATTTTGCTGTCACTTCGTCTGTTTTATGGCCTAGAAGGTTGTATTTGGTATCTGTGGATAGCTCTAGTTCTCCTCTTTTATCTGACATGCAAGCCATATCTTTTTGACCACAGTTTCACGAGTAAAGCAAACGAAAGTAGCGGTAGCTGAAGCTACTGTATATGACATTCTTATTTGTTTGTCACTTCGTCTGTTTTTATAACACGAAAGGATCGATGTGTTTGGCATCAATGGAAAGCTCTGTTTCCCCTCTTTCATTTGATATGCGTGTCATGTCTGTGCGATGCCTGGTCCCGGAGTAATTCAAGCGAGAGCCGTGGCTGCGTGGGTGAACGCAGAGCAATATAGACTGTAAATATGATATACTTTTATTTAAATTCATGATTTTATTCTATTTTCATACTTGATCGTACAGACACGTGTCTAGTGTCGTTGGAAAGCCCCGGTTCTGCTCTTTCATGCAATATAGGTCTCATCTCATTGTGACTAATAATCGCGGATCAATGTAACAGAGAAGAATGGGTGTGTTTTTTGACGCACTTTGCGTCCGTCTGTCTCATAGGGTTCGTTAAATTGACTTGGAAAAAAATAGGATTTGTAAACTGTCGGAATGGGGGTACTAAAATGTGTCGGATTGGCAGCATGTCGAAATAGAGGCATGTCTAAATGGAAGCATGTCGTAGTGGTGGCATGTCTGAGTGGCAGCATGTAACCCACAACATGGGTGGCATCCCGTAACATAAACCCCTTATCCCACAACACATCAGCTAACTAGTCTAGTACACCTATATAATGCGTAACCGTCAACTATCTTATGACAACAGGCTGCTTAACCATCTTAGCCGTAGGCTACATTTCCCCCTTGCATGAACGTAACACAAGCATATCCGAGCCGCGCGACAATATTGTGTCACATCGAGCTAGCAAGTCTAGCTAGCCACAAACAACAGTGCATACCAGACTGTATAGAACAGGTGCATACTGCATAGGCTACTAATGACACTTTTTTACGGTCAGTGAATAGCACCGAGTGAAAATCAATGTTTGCTTTATATCTAGTGACAGTGGTGATGTCGTCAGTTTGGATAAGTAGAGTAAACTTAGTCAGAAGATCTAGAAATATCAAACGGATGAGCAGAGAACTTGACAGAGAGCTGCACCGCTGTTTTGAGAATGACAGTAGGCTAGTGTCACGAGACTTCGACGCCTATGTTGTTGTACGTCACTGTTCAACTTCACACCCAGTTCTTACATGTTTACGCCTACACCGAGGCGGCTTTGGAATATCTCGCCTCTTGTCCTCACTGACCTAGCCGGGGAATGGCCGGTTAAACCTAGCCGCGGATGAGGCGGCGTTCAGTCAGTTAACGGCTAGTGAGACAGAGACCGAGACAGAGACAGAGACAGAGACAGAGACAGAGACAGAGACAGAGACAGAGACAGAGACAGAGACAGACACAGACACAGACACAGACACAGACACAGACACAGACACAGACACAGACACAGACACAGACACAGACACAGACACACACACACACACACACACACACACACACACACACACACACACACACACACACACACACACACCCTTTGGGCAACCGTGGCCTACTGGTTAGGGCTTGGGGCTTGTAGCTGGAGGATTGCCGGTTCGATCCCTGACCAGTCCACAGTTGAAGTGCCCTTGAGCAAGGCACCTAACCCCTGACTGCTCCCTGAGCGCTGCTGGTTGGGCAGGCAGCTCACTACTCTGAGTATAGTATATTAAAAAGTATACAAAAGTATATTGAAATGGCGAAGGTTTGAATCTAGGTGTCTTGTAAAAGAAACAGAAAGTTGGTGTTATAGGTAGAAAACAGTGACTAATTTGGATGAAATTTGATGGAGTATTAGTTAGTGTGTTTGTAGTGACAGTCATATGCAAAGTTTTGAATTTGGTGTTGTTTGTGTTTTTTAAAAGTGCATTAATGATTGTGGTGGACACAGTTTTAGCTAAAATATTTTGAAGCGAGTTGACGAATAATTATAATCATATCAACCTATGCTGCAATTTTGAAATTTTGACTTTAGCCATGTTCACAGTAAGTGAGTATTTAGGTTTATTTGTGTTTGCATATGTCTTATACTCCATCCATTTAGCTGAGCAGGAGTAGGTGCTCTCTCTCTCAGCTGCATGTCTCTCTCGTCCCCTGCTACTTCTCTACACAGACTCACAGACACTCTCTCACCCCTCCCCCGTCATTCTCTCTCTCTCTCACGCACGCACGCACACACACACACACAGACGCACACACACACACACACACACACACACACACACACACACACACACACACACACACACACACACACACACACACACACACACACACACACACACACACACACACACACACACACACACACACACACACACACACACACACACACACCCTCCCTCCCTCTTTCCTCCCTCCCTCCTTCACTCTGGGCAGCCGTGGCCTACTGGTTAGGGCTTGGGGCTTGTAACTGGAAGGTTGCCGGTACAATCCCCAACCAGTCCACCACTAAAGTGCCCTTGAGCAAGGCACCTAACCCCTCACTGCTCCCCCAGCACCGCTGGTTGGGCAGGCAGCTCACTGCTCTGGGTCAGTGTGTGATTCACCTCACTGTGTGTTCACTGTGTGCTGTGTGTGTTCACTAATTTGGTTAAATTGGGTTACATGCAGAGAAATAAATTTCCCTCACGGGATCAAAAAAGTGTATATTCTATTCTATTGATCCATTTGTCTCTACCCCCTCTGTCTGTGTCTGTCTAGTGTTATTGCTATCGATAGTCAGAGATAGAGCTCTGGCCTAGGGTGTGGCTTAGGGACTCTATAGCGCTACCTAGCATATTGTCTGTTGTGGCTGACACATACATTCAGGAAAATTGACCAAATTTGGTGGGCATGTGTGTTGCTCATGCACATGCCCACCAACACGCACATGTTGCTTTGTTAGATTCCAAAATCTCACAGGTCTCCGCACCGCTGGTGCTCGGGCCCGCCATCGCCGCTTGCGGCTATATTTATTATTTTTCTTCTTCTTCCGTCTTACCTGTTTTTTTTTTTTCACCAACTTGGCATGCTCTAAAACTCTTGTAATTTCGCAGCCATTTGTAGAATTGCAATCGAAACTCAGAGACAGAGCTTTGGCCTAGGGTGTGGCTCAGGGACTCTATAGCGCCACCTAGCGCGGTTTCTGTTGTGTTTGACACATACATGCACGAAAATGAACCAAATTTGGTGGACATGTGTGTTGTATGAATCTGAAAATTTTTTAGATTTACACTCTATAGTAAATATTCGAAGAATTTGAGTTATGGTTATGATTATGAATTTTGCACATCATGTATTTTGAAACACTTCTCCTAGACGGTTTATCGAAATCATGTCCTTTTTGCAGTAAAATGATCTTGAGGGGTTGCCCAAGAGAAATTGCGACCAGATTTTTGAATTTCAAAAGTATATTGAAATGGCGAAGGTTTGAATCTAGGTGTCTTATAAAAGAAACAAAAAGTTGGTGTTATAGGCAGAAAACAGTGACTAATTTGGATGAAATTTTATGGAGTATTAGTTAGTGTGTTTGTAGTGACAGTCATATACAAAGTTTTGAATTTGGTGTTGTTTGTGATTTTTAAAAGCGCATTAATGATTTTGGTGGACACAGTTTTAGCTAGAATATTTTGAAGCGAGTTGATGAATAATAATAATCATATTAACCTATGCTGCAATTTTGACTTTAACCACATTAACAGAAAGTGAGTTATTTAGGTTTTCTTATGAAGATGGCTCTGTGTTACGATCTTTTCTCATCCGCGCCTTCATGTTGGTCCTGTTACACACACACAGAACCACATTTAACCGCACACACATTACACACGCGCAAGCTTTCCAGAGAGTTACGCACACACATGGCATCCCCCTTGACCCCTCTGCCTCCCTCCCTCTCTCTATCTCTCTCTCTATCTTAGCCCCATGCCCCCCCCCCCTCATTTGCATACCGACCCCCCACACACTCTCTCACCCATCCCCCATGCCTCTCTGGTGGTGGTAAGAAGGCCAACAGACTTGAGGATGAGAGAAGGCACCACAATCCTGCAACTTATTTGCCATGTGTGTGTGTGACAACACCTTGGTTAATAGATCTTAAACTTTCCTTAATATTAGACAATGATTAAAGAAGGCTTAAGAACGCTCTGTCGGGTTGTCTGTTGTGGTTGACACATACATTCACAAAAATGAACCAAATTTGATGGGCTTGTGTGTTATTGCTATCTCTAGTCAGAGACAGAGCTCTGGCCTAGGGTGTGGCTAAGGGACTCTATAGCGCCACCTAGCGCATTGCCTGTTGTGGTTGACACATACATTCACGAAAATTAACCAGATTTGATGGGCTTGTGTGTTATCCCTATTGCTAGTCAGAGACAAACTCTGGCCAAAGGTGTGGCTTAGGGACTCTATAGCGCCACCTAGAGCATTGTTTGTTGTGGTTGACACAAACATTCACAAAAATGAACCAAATTTGGTGGGCTTGTGTGTTATTGCTGCCGCTAGATAAAAACAGAGCTCTTGCCTAGGGTGTGGCTTAGGGACTCTATAGCGCCACCTAGCGCATTGCCTGTTGTGGTTGACACGTACATTCACGAAAATTAACCAAATTTGATGGGCTTGTGTGTTATTCCTATTGCTAGTCAGAGACAGAGCTCTGGCCAAAGGTCTGACTTAGGGACTCTATAGCGCCACCTAGAGCATTGTTTGTTGTGGCTGACACAAACATTGACAAAAATGAACCACATTTGGTGGGCTTGAGTGTTATTGCTGCCGCTAGATAAAGACAGAGCTCTGGCCTCGGGTGTGGCTTAGGGACTCCATAGCGCCACCTAGCGCATTGTCTGTTGTGGTTGACATGTACATTCACGAAAATGAACCAAATTTGGTGGGCATATTTGCTACAACTATTCAGAGACAGAGCTCTGGCCGAGGGTGTGGCTTAGGGACTCTATAACGCCACCTAGTGTGTTACCTGTTGTGGTTGACATATACATTCACGAAAATGAATCAAATTTGGTGAGCTTGTGTGTTATTACTGCCGCAAGTCAGAAACAGAGCTCTGGCCTAGGGTGTGGCTTAGGGACTCTATAGCGCCACCTAGCGCATTGTCTGTTGTGGTTGATACATTCACGAAAATGAGCCACATTTGGTGGGCATGTGTGTTATTGCTACCGCTAGTCAGGGATAGAGCTCTGGCCTAGGGTGTGGCTTAGGGACTCTATAGCGCCACCTAGCACATTGTCTATTATGGTTGACACATTCACGAAAATGAACCACATTTGGTGGGCATGTGTGCTATTGCTACTGCTTGTCAGGGATAGAGCTCTGGCCTAGGGTGAGGGTTAGGGACTCTATAGCGCCACCTAGCACATTGTCTATTATTGTTGACACATACATACACGACAATTAGGTACGCTTGTGTGTTATTGCTGCCACTAGTCAGAGAAAGAGCTCTGGCCTTGGGTGTGGCTTTGGGACTCTATAGCGCCACCTAGCTTGTTTTCTGTTGTGGTTGACACATACATTGATGAAAATTAACCAAATTTGGTGGGCATGTGTGTTGCTCATGCACATGCCCACCAACAAGTACGTGTTGCTTTGTTAGATTCCGCAAATGTCACGGGTCCGCACCGCAGGTGCTCGGGCCCGCCATCGCCGCTTGCGGCTATATTTAGGGCCCGAGCACCGAGGTGCGGCCACTGAAAGTGGCTGCACCGTAGGTGCAAGGCCCTATTGTTTTTGCTCAGATTATTCTTCTTATTATTATTATTATAGTATAATTATCTTACCAGTAACATTTTTCATCAACTTGGCATGCTCTAAAACTCTTGCAATTTAGCTGGCATATGTAGAATTGCATTTGATACTCAGACACAGAGCTGTGGCCTAGGGTGTGGCTCAGGGACTCTACAGCGCCACCTAGCGCTCCGTCTACTGTGGTTGACACATACATTCACGGAAATGAACCAAATTTGGTGGACATGTGTGTTGTATTATTCTGAACAAGTTTTACATTCAAACTATATAGTGAATCTTAGAAGGATTTGAATTATGTGAGATTTTCTGATTTTTGCACATCATGTATTTTGAAATACTTCTCCTAGACGGTTTATCGAAATCATGTCATATAAGCACTAAAATGATCTTGAGGGGTTGCCCGAGAGGAATTGCGAACAGATTTTTGAATTTCAAAAGTATAGTGAAATGGCGAAGGTTTGAAACTAGGTGTCTTATAAAAGAAACAAAAAGTTGGTGTTATAGGCAGAAAACAGTGACTAATTTGGATGAAATTTGATGGCGTATTAGTTAGTGTGTTTGTAGTGACAGTCATATACAAAGTTTTGAATTTGGTGTTGTTTGTGATTTTTAAAAGTGCATTAATGATTGTGGTGGACACAGTTTTAGCTAAAATATTTTGAAGCGAGTTGATGAATGATTATAATCATATCAAGCTATGCTGCAATTTTGATTTTAACCATGTTAACAGAAAGTGAGTTATTTTTAATTTCATATTTGCCCAATCACACAGCCCCTCCTCTTTGTCCTTCTCTGCCTCTCTGTTGCAACTAACAGACACACGCACGCACTCTGTCACCCCCCTTCTCGGGTCCTCCCTAACTAACACACACACATTGACACACGCGCGGCTTTCTAGAGACACAGAGAGAGAGACACACACACACACACACACACACACACACACACACACACACACACACACACACACACACACACACACACACACACACACACACACACACACACACACTTTGGGCAACCGTGGCCTACTGGTTAGGGCTTGGGGCTTGTAGCCAGAGGATTGCCGGTTCGATCCCTGACCAGTCCACAGCTGAAGTGCCCTTGAGCAAGGCACCTAACCCCTGACTGCTCCCTGAGCGCCGCTGGTTGGGCAGGCAACTCACTGCTCTGAGTATAGTATATTAAAAAGTATGCAAAAGTATACTGAAATGGCGAAGGTTTGAATCTAGGTGTCTTGTAAAAGAAACAAAAAGTTGGTGTTATAGGTAGAAAACAGTGACTAATTTGGATGAAATTTGATGGAGTATTAGTTAGTGTGTTTGTAGTGACAGTCATATGCAAAGTTTTGAATTTGGTGTTGTTTGTGTTTTTTAAAAGTGCATTAATGATTGTGGTGGACACAGTTTTAGCTAAAATATTTTGAAGCGAGTTGACGAATAATTATAATCATATCAACCTATGCTGCAATTTTGAAATGTTGACTTTAGCCATGTTCACAGTAAGTGAGTATTTAGGTTTATTTGTGTTTGCATGTGTCATATACTCCATCCATTTAGCTGAGCAGGAGTAGGTGCTCTCTCTCTCAGATGCATGTCTCTCTCGTCCCCTGCTAATTCTCTACACAGACTCACAGACACTCTCTCACCCCTCCCCCGTCATTCTCTCTCTCTCTCACGCACGCGCGCGCACACACACACACACACACACACACAGACACACACAAACGCACACACACACACACACACACACACACACACACACACACACACACACACACACACACACACACACACACACACACACACACACACACACACACACCTCCCTCCCTCCCTCCCTCCCTCCCTCCCTCCTTCCCTCTGGGCAGCCGTGGCCTACTGGTTAGGGCTTGGGACTTGTAACTGGAAGGTTGCCGGTTCAATTCCCAACCAGTCCACCACTAAAGTGCCCTTGAGCAAGGCACCTAACCCCTCACTGCTCCCCCAGCACCGCTGGTTGGGCAGGCAGCTCACTGCTCATAGAGACTCAGACACAGACACAGACACACACACACAGACACACACACACAGACACACACACACACACACACACACACACACACACACACACACACACACACACACACACACACACACACAGACACACACACACACAGGTTTGAACCTAGGTGTCTTATAAAAGGAACAATAAGTTGGTGTTATAGGCAGAAAGCAGTGACTAATTTGGATGAAATTTAATGGAGTATTAGATAGTGTGGTTGTAGTGACAGTCACATTCAAGTGTTGATGTTGTTTGGTGTGGTTGTGATTTTGTCACTTATAATAGCATATTAATGATTGTGGTTGACACATAGTTTTACCTAAAGTATTATGAGATGAGTTTACAAATACTAATAGTCATATTAACCTATGCTGCAATTTGGACTTTAAACACATTAACAGAAAGTGAGTTATTTAGGGTTATTTGTTTGATGCCCTAGGGAATGAAACTCAATTGTCTGTAAAAGTCTCTCACTCATTTGACATTCTGTGGTCGAGAGCACTGTCCCGCCCACTACACCATGTGATTTGTTAGTCAGTGCAGATCCAGGCGACCCCATAGAAGTCTCAGTCAATGTAGCTCTATACTGAGTGTTTTCGTGGATTTATATCGTGGAAACAGTGCAATCATTTTGACTTTTTGTCTACGGAGTTATTCTTGAAAGTAAGGTAACAGTTTTGTTGAAACGCAACTTTGCAAGCTATTTGATGCGGTTCAATAAGTTGGCTAAAGCGCTCGTTTCCTCCATCTAGCTAACTCCAAGTGATGCATGTTAGTGATATGGTGTTTACTAGCTAGTTTATCTCAGCTTACAAATAGAGCCTTGATAGCCTAGGTGACAGCCTAACTAGGCCTACTGAAACATAATCCAAACTTTTGACAGTTGTAAAATGTAACGTGAAGTTCAAATGTGTTACTGTTTGGGAGTAGCCTGCCGTTTGGGAGCTAACGTTATAGCAAGGCAGGTTTTTGTCACGTTCGGTAATTAACAAGTCCCAGTGCGATAACGAACGTCAAATAGCCTACTGTAGTTGGTCTTGTTTGAAAAGGTCTAGCGGAAAACACAACAGGCACCTAGGGCCAGCCGTAGTAAATTCGACCTGGTTTTAAATCTTGGCCTAAGCTAGCTAGCTAAGCTAGCTCGCTAAGCTAGCTCGCTAACTCCAATTGATGCACGTTAGCGATATGGTGTTTACTAGTTTATTTTAGCTTACAAATAGAGCATTGATAGCCTAGGTGTCAGTTTAACTCCTGAAACATAATCCAAACTTTTGACAGATGTAAAACGTAATGAGAAGTTCAAATGTGTCACATTTTGGGAGTAGCCTACCGTTTGTGAGTGGAAGCTAGCTAATGCCTTTATTAGTGGAGGACGTAAGTTTGAAACCACAACGAACTTACTCTGCCTAACTGAAGGAGGACGTTTCTCCATGGACATCTAGAAAGCAGGAGAGAAGATGACAGAACTAGAACTGGCCGTCTGCTTAGCTTTCAATCAAGGTAAGAACATTTCCCTGCAGTGCAAGGCAGGTTAAGGTTATTCAGTTGTGGTGATTAATTGCCTTTAAATTGAGTGAACCATCTATCTATTCAAAATAATCTAAACGTTTCCCCTATCTGGAAATACGTTAGTTTGGTGCCACCGATTCATATGAGCAGTCGTGCAATGTGTGTGTGATCCAAGTGAAACCATACGAGGCTAGAAACAACCATATTTTTAAAACGATTGATTCCTGCAATTATACATGCAAACAGAATAGGCAGACTGCCTAATCCTAGTTTTTGAAACGATTGAAGATGGTATGAACATAGTTTATCCCTTTGCATGCGTTTGCAAACATGCTCTGGGTAGACTTCAAAACGTTTTTTAAATTATTTGATCTGCCATCACTAAGCCTAGTTTAATTAGGCTATAGGCATATGCATTAATAACCTTGCCTATGATGGACTGAGAAATTTGCTGTCGACGTTAGGCATGAAACGGTAGGCTCAAATTATTTATTTAAAAGACGTAATTTATGAAGTTGTTGTTGGCTTTGCCACGCGTTCGCATCCAGTTTGACGTGTCCGGATTTTCCGATAATGACCGCAATCTCGTGATGGCAATATTGACTTTTCATTTCTGCGCGTGTAAACTAGTCTAGGCTACAGTGCCTGAAGTTAGCTGTGACAGACTAGCCTACTGGTTTTCATAGTTTTAGCCACAAAGCCTGTCTACCCTAGGTCAACTGAATTGTTTAGTTATCACCTTGTCATTTCGCGTTTTTCCAGCCTTATCTCCGTGCGCCCCATGTCATTCAAGACGTCATTCAAAACATATTTCGGGATAGCCATCTCACTATGAGAAAACGTATGACGACAGTGCTAAGAGATTAACACATTGGCATGCTTGGTAAACTTGTCTTGCACATAATATTGAGCTGATTTGTTTAGTGAAAATGGCCTGTAGCATTGTGCTGATAGATGAAAAAAGTCGCCTATTTAAAGGCACAGTTTGAATTTTAATCCTAGCTCTCCATTTAGTGTGTGCACTTGAACAAATGATGTAGCTTATAACAGTAGGGCCAGACATTTGTTTTTAGGAGGAAAGGTGATGGACATGTTACTTTGGAAGGAGAGGGAGTGGTGCAATTTGATTTTCTTTGGAACTTAAATATCATCAAGCAACCTCTTCAAACAGCATCAAAATATCAATAGGCCTATTCACTATTATATTGTACAGGACTAGAGCTAGAGGACTAAGGGGGTAGGCTATATGTTATCAAGTAGGTCTATATTAAAACATGTAGTCAACATTATAACTTTATGTTGGTTTAAGTGAAAACAAAGCATGTCATGAACTAGGAAAATCCATGGTTCTACATCATTGTTGGCAAAATGATCATGATAGCTGCCCTACATATTTCAGCCATATCTGGTTTAGTCTTGAGTTGGCCTAGGCTACTTTGCTATAAATTAGTCGTAGACTTATTACGATATAGTCTATGTATATCTATATATATCGAGGGCTGAGAACCACAGGGGCGTAAGTGACATTTCACCAACTTTACAATAGAGCCAAAACAAATCTAACTGCTTATGTTCACAGTTAAAGACCTTTGGTTTTTGTTTTTGTCAATCATTTAATATTTATAAATATTTTACTTCTATAATTGTGTCAGCTAAAAAGAGCTCATCAAGAGCTTTCAGGTGATATATATAACTCAATTTTGACCAAAATGTCACTTACGCAACTGCCCCTTTGGTTCTCAGCCCTCGATATATGTTATAATGTTTATATGTATCACAGTTTATAAACAGTTCTCATAAAAGTCATCTGATGTTATCATTTAAGGGGTCATTTTTGAAAACTTTCTCCTGAGGGTGATGGGTATATTTTCCTCTTTTTTGTCCTTTGCCAATCACACCCCTGAAATATGGTGTGAATCAATCTCATCGAGTGCTGTCAGTAAGAAAAAGAACAAGGAAACTTGATATGACAGAGCAGCAAACACTCATTTTCTATGCCCCATTCAGTTAACCTAATGATAGTTGCTGGTTCAGTATTCGGCTAAGGTTGTATCAAATTTCCTGGTTCTTTATCCTACAGTGACCTCAAACAACAGGGCTTTGAATTTGTTCACACACAATTTCAATACTGGAAAACTGGTCTTGAAAGTCCTTAAAAAGTGCTTGAATTTGGCCATGACAATGGTGTACAAAACCTGTGCATGTAAATTTAATGGTCTATCATAGCAATAACAGCAACATTTTCTTTTATTTGGACTTCAAAAATACTTTTTATGAGGAACATTTAAAACCCTTGAACTAATAAAGTAAATTAAGTGAGAGGAAGTGTGCGGACCTTTTACTCTTTTTTTGAACATTTAAAACCCTACAATTTATCTTCGTGGCAGAAGGCGTACTTTAGAAATTTCACAGACAAAATTGTTTTTGCTACCCCTAGTCAGAGACAGAGCTCTGGTCTAGGGTGTGGCTTAGGGACTCTATAGTGCCACCTAGCAGATTGTGTTGTGGTTGACGTGTACATTCACGAAAATGAAGCAAATTTGGTGGTTTTACGTGTTATTGGTGTCGCTACTGAAAGATAGAGCTCTGGCCTAGGGTGTGGCTTAAGGACTAAGTGCCACCTAGTTTGTTGTCTGTTGTGGTTGACGTGTACATTCATGAAAATGAACCAAATTTATTGGACTTCTTTCGTATTGCTACAGCTAGTCAGGGACAGAGCTCTGGCCAAGGGTTTGGCATAGGGACTCTATAGTGCCACCTAGCACGTTGTCTTTTATGGTTGACACATACATTGACACAATTAGGTAGGCTTGTGTGTTATTGCTACTGCTAGTCAGGGACAGAGCTCTGGCCTAGGGTGTCGCTTAGGTACTCTATAGTGCCACCTAGCATGTTGTCTTTTGTGGTTGACACATATATTCACAAAAATGAACCAAATTTAGTGGGCATGTATGTTGCTCATGCACAGGCACACCAACCCACACATGTTGCTTTGTTAGATTCCGAAATGTCACTGGTCTCCGCACCGCAGGTGCTCGGGCCCGCCATCGCCGCTTGCGGCTATATTTATTCTTATTATTCTCTTTTCCTCTTTGCCCGTGCGGCCCTTTTCACCAACTTGGCATGCTCCAAAACTCTTGTAATTTGGCAGCTACATGTGAAATTACAGTCGCTACTCAGAGACAGATCTCTGGCCTAGGGTGTGGCTCAGGGACTCTATAGCGCCACCTACCGAGCTGTCTGTTGTGGTTAGGGATGCAACGGTACAGTTTTGCCACGGTTCGGTTTGTATCACGGTTTTTGGGCCACGGTAACGGTTCGGTTTCAATATATCAATATTATCTTGGCTCTAGCATACAGGAGGCTATATTTGCCTTTTCTATTTCAAATCAACAATGTGCTTCTACTTACACTTGCAGAGAAAATATTAAATGCATAGCCTGACACAGATGAAGCAGAATCACAAAAATGTATTAAAAGAAAAGAACACCATCATTGCCTTCTGTCATAAACAGGCAATGTTATCCATAGTGCAGTGCAGCATAAAGTAATGTGTAGTTATTTATTTAATAAACTCACTGTTCTTCACACATTTAAAGAAAATACTTAACTGTTATACACCCTCAAAAAAGTAGTGAACAATTCTGAAAATCTTCTCAAAATAATTGGTGAGGTAGTATTATGTGTAGTTTCAAATGGATATTTGATTTGGGAGTGCCTGCCCTGTCCTCTTTTATGAACGTAAAAAATGTAAACATAGACAAAAGTGCAGTGCAGCATTAAAAATATTAGAACAATGAAATGAACATTATTGCAACCTGTTGTCGGGGGGGGGGGGGGGGGGGGGGCAATATTCCGAGAAGAAAGTGGCAAATTTGCCACTTCACAAAGTGTCTGTTTCCCCTGTGTCTCCTGTCGTGTGTGTGTGTGTGTGTGTGTGCGTGTGTGTGCGAGAGAGTTTGTGTGATTGACGAGTGGACGAGCGATTGGCTGATTTAGCAGTGAGTTTATTGTTTTTCGAGTGGACACCTCCCGCTGCCCGTAGCCTAGCATGTACAACGTCAGGAAAATAAATGACCCGAGTTTGGAATGACATGTCAGCCTCCCCATCTCCTATAACCTCCCATCCCTACAATATTTTCCAGTAAACTATCAAAAAGAGAATACACTCAGCTGTGTCGGCGTCACGCTTTCTTAGGCTACTCTAGCGAGCAATCAACGCAGGGCAGAAACCACCGGTTACACTGTTACACACAGACTTTATAATGTGGCAAATTTTCGACCTTCTAAAGTGGCAAATTTGCGTCTTTACAAAGTATATATACGTGGCCCTAATACGCCGTCGTATTCGTTATGTCTTTGGGAATTATAGGAATATTGTTGTCGAAAGGCTGCAGCAATGGATGGTTGGGTTTTCGGTGGCAAACTAACTCTCCGTGCTGCTCCACTTAAGGTTACAGCCGGGTGATGAAGGCGCAAGTGGGCCGACATGTTGGATGTGTTACCTTTATTAGGTGATCGTTGTGAAGCAGTGCTTGCAATGCACACTGTGCTTTGTTTACTGACGGTCTTTTTGCCTTGTTCGTGGGCTACTTCAAATGTCGCCATGATCAGCCGCCGGTAAAGTTTGTTTCTTGGTTTCTTCTCACATGACTCCTTCATTTGCATTTCAACGCGCTTATTGGCTCTTGGGAAATTCAGTAAAATTCTGATTGGTTGTTGCAAGGTTGACGAGAGGCAAGCTGAACAGTCAGAGAAAACGCATCCCCCGGGTCCTAAGCACTCCTCCTATCGCTCCCAGGCTACGCGCGCGCAATAACCTTGTATTAAATAAAAAGTTTAATGTCGCATATACCGAAATATTGCGGTTTAGGTGAGTCTATTGAACCGAACAGGCCAAACCGAACGGTTCAATAAATTATTGAAAACCGTTGCATCCCTAGTTGTGGTTGACACATACATGCACGAAAATGAACCAAATTTGGTGGGCATGTGTGTTCTATTAATCTGAACAACTTTTACATTGAGACTACATAGTGAATCTTAGACAAATTTGAGTTATGATTATCATTATGAATTTTGCACATCATGTATTTTGAAACACTTGTCCTAGACGGTTTATCGAAATCATGTCATATAAGCACTAAAAGGATCTTGAGGGGTTGCCCGAGAGGAATTGCGAACAGATTTTTGAATTTTTGAAGTATATTGAAATGGCGAAGGTTTGAAATATGGCGTTTTATTAAGAAACAGGAAGTTGGTGTTATAGGTAGAAAAAAGGTTATGAATTGGATGTAATTTGGCAGCTACATGTGGAATTGCTTCTGCTAGTCAGAGACAGAGCTCTGGCCTAAGCAGTGGCTTCGGGACTCTATAGCGCCACCTAGCAGCATGTTATCTGTTGTGGTTGACACAAACATTCACGAAAATGAACCAAATTTGGTGGACTTGTGTGTTATTGCTACTACTAGTCAGAGACAGAGCTTTGGCCTAGGGTGTGGCTTAGGAACTCTATAGCGCCACCTAGCACATTGTCTGTTGTGGTTGACACATACATTGATGAAAATGAACCAAATTTGGTGTGCTTGTGTGTTATTGCTATCGCTAGTCAGAGACAGAGCTCTGGCCTAGGGTGAGGCTTCGGGACTCTATAGCGCCACCTAGCAGCATGTTATCTGTTGTGGTTGACACAAACATTCACGAAAATGAACCAAATTTGGTGGACTTGTGTGTTATTGCTATGGCTAGTCAGAGACAGAGCTTGGCCTGGGGTGTGGCGTAGGGACTCTATAGCGCCACCTAGCGCCATGTCTGTTGTGGTTTACACATACATTCACGAAAAATGAACCAAATTTGGCGGGCTTGTGTGTTATTGCAATCGCAAGTCAGAGACAGAGCTCTGGCCTAGGGTGTGGCTTAAGGACTCTATAGCGCCACCTAGCGCATTGTCTGTCGTGGTTGACACAT
This sequence comes from Sardina pilchardus, assembly GCF_963854185.1. NCBI lineage: Eukaryota > Metazoa > Chordata > Actinopteri > Clupeiformes > Clupeidae > Sardina > Sardina pilchardus. The sequence continues at coordinate 12,633,299 of NC_085000.1, read as the reverse complement.
ACACTCACGAAAATTAACCAAATTTGGTGGGATTGTGTGTTATTGCTAGCCTGACGACGTCATACTCAATTCTTATCAGAATATGAGTCTGAAACTGCTCCATTCAGCTGCGATTATGGGGCGTGATTCAACCGATACAGTGCGGGGGGGATAGCTCTGCACTCATTGGATAGACCAAACCAAACAGAACAAGTTATTGGCTGTCAGTATCTGCGAAATCTAAGACAGAAATGTGTGGTGTGGCTTAGGGACTCTATAGCGCCACCTAGCGTGTTGTTTGTTGTGGTTGACACACTCAGGAAAATTGACCAAATTTGGTGGGCATGTGTGTTGCTCATGCACATGCCCACCAACACGCACATGTTGCTTTGTTAGATTCCGAAATGTCACAGGTCTCCGCACCGCAGGTGCTCGGGCCCGCCATCGCCACTTGCGGCTATATTATGTAGTTGTAATGTGATTGTCTTATAATATAATTGTCTTGTTTCATGAATGTACATGTGTAGCAAAATGTTTATTAAGAAAGGCCATGGTTGTTACATAATTGATTCATTGGAAGTAATGGTTGCTGCTGGGCTATTGAAAGGCTTGAGTTTTGGAATGGTTGGGCAGTCTATGTTTGATTGAGCTGTGGGGAGCACCATAGACTCAACAGTGCTTTGATGGTTTATTAGTATTATGAGTTTATTATCGGATCCTGTTTATGACCAGTATTTTGTTTTCTTTCTATTATGAGTTATATTTTTTTG
>NC_085000.1:12622550-12625050 GCF_963854185.1 Sardina pilchardus | reverse complement strand
CTATTTGTAAGACAGGACAGGACAGGAGCACACAAAATCACGTAACCCACCATTCAATCTCTATTGACGAAATTCTCGCTTGTCGCACCAGTAAACGCTCTGAGGTCTCGGGGCCCCCTAACGGCTCGGGGCTCCAAGCAGTTGCTTGCCATGCCTGTCGGCAAGGTGCGCCCCTGCACACATTCAGACCAGGTGACCGTTGACCTGTTGCTGCTGTTCTACCTGAACACGGTGGTACCCACAGGCCTTCTTTTAGTCCTGTTTGCTATTGTACATGTGTACCTCCTCGCTTTGAGCGTGCAAACACACACACACACACACACACACACACACACACACACACACACACACACACACACACACACACACACACACACACACACACACACACACACAGACACACCCTGATGGAATTAGTGCACAGGAGTCAGCAGGGAAAGCAGGAGGGATTTGCAGCGTGTTTGGAGAGAGGACAGTTCAAATATGAGATTTCTGTCAGGATTAAGGTGCTGTTGGTTTGGCAAACCAGGGCTTGGGCAGGATCTTATTTTAGAGTGTGTGTGTGTGTGTGTATGCATGTTTAGTGTGTGTGTGTGTGTGTGTGTTTGTGTGTGTGTGTGTGTGTGTGTGAGAATGTGTGTGTGTGTGTGTGTGTGTGTGTGTGTGTGTGTGTGTGTGTGTGTGTGTGTGTGTGTGTGTGTGTGTGTGCGTGTGTGTGTTTGTGTGTGTGTGTGTGTGTGTGTGTGTGTGTGTGTGTGTGTGTGTGTATTGTTCTCAGTGGGGAAGAGGTCAGAGAGGGCGCAGATGTTTGTGTTGATCCTCCATTCAGCAATCACCAAAACACGACTGAGAGAGAGGACCACCGTGGAGAGAGAGAGAAAGAGAGAGAGAGAGAGAGAGGAGGGAGAAAAGAGAGGGGGATGAGAGAGAAGGGAGAGATGGAGTGAGAGAGAGGGATGAGAGAGAGAGAAGGGGAAGGAGAGAAACAGAGGAGGATGAGAGAGAAGTGAGAGAGGACCACTGTGGAGAGAGAGAGAGAGAGAGAAGGGGGAGGAGAGAAACAGAGGAGGATGAGAGAGAAGTGAGAGAGGACCACTGTGAAGAGAGAGAGAGAGACAGAAAAGGAGAAGAGGAGGAGAGAGAAAAGAAGATGAGAGAGAAAGGGCATGAGGGAGGAGGGGACAGGGGAACCGAAAAACAAAACACACACACCCACAGGGGGATATACACGCGTGCACACACACACACACACACACACACACACACACACACACACACACACACACACACACAGGGGCGCACCTTGCCAACAGGCATAGCAAGCAACTGCTTGGAGCCCCGAGCCGCTAGGGGGCCCCGAGACCTCAGAGCGTTTACTGGTGCGACAAGCGAGAACTTCGTCAATAGAGATTGAATGGTGGGTTACGTGATTTTGTGTGCTCCTGTCCTGTCCTGTCTTACAAATAGTAGCCTACATGTATGCTATCAGCTTATAAACAGTGGATCTGTGTCCAAGAGAGTGCAAACAATCCACACATATTGAGCCTGACTGGCGCAAAGTGCATCAAACAACACACCCATTCTTCACTGTTACATTGCTCCGCAATTATTAGTCGCAGTGACATGAGACCTGTATTGCACGAAAGAGCAGAAGCGGGGCTTTCCAACGAGACTAGGCACTTGTCTGTACGATCAAGTATGAAAGTCATTAAGCTGAATCAAAGTATATCATATTTACAGTCTATATTGCTCTGCGTTCACCCGCACATCCAGTCTCGCTTGAATTACTGGCAAACCCGGCATCGCACAGAGATGCTACGCATATCAGATGAAAGAGGGGAAACAGAGCTTTCCATTGATACCAAATACATCGATCCTTTTGTGTTATAAAAACAGACGAAGTGACAAACAAATAATAATGTCATATAGCTAAGGCTACTAAGTCTCGTTAGATTTACTCGTGATCAGATCAGAAAGATGACACGCATGACAGATGAAAGAGGAGAGCTAGAGCTACCAAATACAACCTTTTAAGTTATAAAACAGACCAAGTGACAGCAAAATAATAACTTCATTTAGCTCCACTTACCCTATGTTTTTGTGTGAGATAATAGTGTTCATAATCCAACGTTATCATGTGTTTATCTATGGCAAGGCACGTTCATAATACTGTAGCATACGGTTTTGAGATCCTATATAGCAAACTCCTGTATGGTATCCAATTCAAGACTCATATTGCATCCAAATTTGTTTGACAAATAAACACTTTTTTTGCCTTTACTTTGTTCATTGCAATGCAGTAAAATAAATATTATAGAGAATCATCATGTGTGCACGTCATGTGTGCTACAACGCAAACAAGTCAGGTCAGATCAGCTTATTTCTGGAAGGTACACACCACATATTTCTGTAAATTGCTCAGACCCAAAGTATCCCTCCATCATGGTTCTTGCCATTTACAGAGCAGTCAGGCCTATACAACCAAGTCATGTCGAGCTGC
>NC_085000.1:12615050-12617550 GCF_963854185.1 Sardina pilchardus | reverse complement strand
TGAGAATCATCCTACCATGAACACACAAACCACTTCAGAAAACTATGACACGCAAACTGCAATTTGTTGTCGTTGTTCAAGAAGTAGAACTAACTAGTAGTCAAGCAGAGTGCGCGTCTTGCAGTAAGAAGATGCGCCCTCTGGTGGAATGCCATGTAATTACAACACTAGAAATGTGAATGGAGGATCAATATTCGGGTTTCCTTTATTTAATTAAAAAATATTTATCGGCCGTTATAAAATATTTATCGGCCGATACCGATAGTTTTGAAAATGCCTAATATCGGCCGATATATCGGCTGGCCGATATATCGGTCGGGCTCTATTGTCAGTTGTATACTGCATCTTGCTTGTGCCTGTTGAGGTGCCCATGACCATGGCAACCTGATTCACACGGCCGCCATCTTACTATGACGTCATGCTCAGGGTGGGAAGTTCAAGTTCTGAAAAGAGCCGCACTCCCCCTCCGGACAACTGCATTCCCACCCATAGTGCCTATTGATTGCAAATGCAGGAGCTCATCCAATACAGTATAAATAAACACAAATAAATAAACAAAACTCTAGTATTCTACAGAACAAAGAGGCCAAGTTCAGGAGAAGAGACTGTTGGTGCAAAGAAGATGCAAAGTGTGGAGAAAGAACATTAACATAAATTAGCATAATTATGTGTGTGTGTGTGTGTGTGTGTGTGTGTGTGTGTGTGTGTGTGTGTGTGAGTCACTATGCCACTCAGGGCTCCTCACAGCAGTGTGTGTCCTCTCACTCACACACACACACACACTCTCACACACACATACACACACACACACACACACACACACATGTACACACACACACTCACTCACTCACACACACACTCTCTCTCTCTCTCTCTCTCTCTCTCTCTCTTTCTCAATTCAATTTCAATTCAATTGAGCTTTATTGGCATGACAAAAAACAAACAATTGTATTGCCAAAGCATTTCTTAGTACATAAAGTAGTACAAGTAGGAGTATGTAAAAGAAAGAAAACAAAACATCATGCATCATTACTTCCATGACTGTGTGTGTGTGTGTGTGTGCGTGTGTGTGTGTGTGTGTGTGTGTGTGTGTGTGTGTGTGTGTGTGTGTGCTTCACTGATGAAGTGACTCTTTTTCTGTGGCAAGCATCTACAGTATGTATCGTGCTGCCACTCTTGTGCTCTTTTGTTCCTCTCCCAATACTATTCTCAGACTTGGGTCTTCAATGTTTTGAAGGTCTTTTCTAAATTTAGAAAATAATTGATCTCTTATTTCTTTCCATTGGCAGCATTCACCCAGGAAGTGTAGCTCTGTGGCACCTTGGTTGCAGTAGGTACAGTACACAGCCTGTCTTCTCTGGGCAGCAGGTTTGCTGTGTCTGCCCATCTCCATAGCCACAGGTTACTTAGTCTGTACCTGGTCAAGCTTTTTCTCTGCCTGGTATCAGAGACTGTGGATAGGTAGTCTCTCTCTCTCTCTCTCTCTCTCTCAGAGCGCATGTGCGGAGTGAGTGCTGGTGAGTGTGAGCGTGACTGGTTGCCGTCTGTGGCTTTCTACAATTTCTGTCTTTTTGTCCGTATTTATGCATGTTTGGTGGTGGGTATCACATTTAATAGCTGTTTCTAACGCCACTGATCAATTTGGTTAGTCTAAAATTACCGGAGCCCGCACGCAGCTTCTCAGCTGGTTGTAGCGGTGTCTCCGAGCACAATGGAGTTTGAAAACTTAACACGGCGTCACGGAGTCAAGGTAGTTTCTGACGCCACTGTTGAAGTTTGCAGTTTGGCAATAGGCGAGATAGTGGGGTACGATGATATTAAGTCGGCCTCTCGAATGAATAATGGCATTGTTCTTTTTTTGAGTACTGTGGAAAAAGTGGTTTTAATTGTTAGTCGTGGCGTTGTGCTTGGTGGTGAGCTTGTCCCTGTCTACCCCCTTAGCTCGCCAGCGAAGAAAATACTGATTTCCAATGCTCCACCGTTTTTAAAAGACAAAGCCCTTTCTGCTGCACTTTCACGTTACGGAAAATTGGTCTCCCCTATAAGGCACGTGCCCCTTGGGTGTAAATCACCGCTGCTTAAACACGTTGTCTCTTTCAGGAGACAGGTGTATATGGTTCTAGACAACCGTGATGAACTTAAACGAATTATCAGATTTAGAATTGATGACTGTGTCTATACCGTTTTTGTAACGTCGGATACAGTCAAAGTGAAGTGTTTCTGTTGCGGCAGTGCGGGTCACCGCGTTAGCGCGTGTCCTCGTCTGGCTGAGTCTGAAAATGTTGGTGAACAGGTGCCTACAAGTGGTGTCGAGGCGAGTGCTTCTGTGGCGGTAGTGCCTGCCGTGGTTGTGTCTGAGGGAACCGGGTCTGTGGCAGAGGAGTCTGTTCCAGCCGGATCCCAAAGGGCCGGGCCTGAGGTGGAGGAGTCTGCCTCAGCCAGGCCTGGACGGACTGGATCCGTGGCGGGGGTATCTGCTGCGGAGCCTCTGGGAACGGGA
>NC_085000.1:12597550-12602550 GCF_963854185.1 Sardina pilchardus | reverse complement strand
AAGCGTGACATTTGGCAGCTCCGATTAGAGTTGATTTTTCAAGTGTGAACTTATCAAGAAAGAGGCAAATAAATGTTACACAGCTCTGCAACAAGTGACAATTATAGACTTAGCAGCCTTAACGTTAACTTGGAAAATCAAGGAGAATCAGCGAATCAACAGTGAACAAAATCTAGCAAGCAGTAGAACGTTTTAAATCTAATTTTCGGAGTCCGTCGGCGCTGTTGTGCGTTTGAAAGACAAGTTAAAGGCGCCAAGACCCGCCTTACGTTGCTTCTGATTTGTTTATATTGCGTGATGCCTTCCGTGGTTGGTGAGATTTAGGCTCAAAGGACTGATGGATTGGTTATTGCTGTCAGTCAATCAGAGCTCGAACTACGGCAAGGGCAAGGCAATGACCAAAGTTTATCATCATGAACAAAATATATATATATATATAGTGCACTGAATGGGGAAATATTTTGTGTGAGAAATGTCAAGTATGGCGTGTGGTGTGAGAATGGGTCAAATAGCTCAAAGTGTGAGACTTGGCAGCCCTGATACTAGATAAAGTTCTCTTCTTCTTGTGTAGTTCAGCCGACTGTGCCCCTCAGACTGCGCTGGACAAGTGTGTGTGTGTGTGTGTGTGTGTGTGTGTGTGTGTGTTTGTGTGCTTGCAGTGATGGAAAAGTTGAAAATCTAACTATGCTCTACTTGTGCACTTAACACAGGTGATCTCACTAATTAACTGCTCTACCTAGCCAGAGACGGTTTATAAAGCGAGACGATTCATATGAGGGTAAATTCTGGTTTCATTGTGACGCAACTGCCACTCCCATTTAGGAGGCAAACGGAGGTATTTATATGGGAGAAATAATTCTACACCTTTCTAAACCGATTATTTCGTCACTGAACACGCCCCTTTAGGAGGCAGGAAGTGCTGCTATTTTGTTCCATTGAAAAACCCCTTTATGATTCATCTTAGTAACTATACGATCTTTGACCTAGCTGAAGAGTTGTGCTAATTAGAATCAGCTGGTTGAAGTGAATGGTTGGCATAGATATGTGGTAGGGCTATTACTTTCTGAAGTTGGACTTTTCCACCTCTCTCTGTGTGTGTGTGTGTGTGTGATGAGAAGTGTCCCAGGGCGATGTGACAGAAGCAGAAATAGACGGAGTAGTTTGGGGCTCTGTGGGACACTAACAAGCCGCCTCCTGCAAATTAATTACTCCAATCAATCACAACAAACACACATGCACGCGTCACTCACACACACACGCACGCGTCACACTCCATTAGTGGTCAACAGGTCCATCAGTGTGGCCCGGCGGATTGGCAGGACGCTAATTGGACAAGAAGGACACGGCGGCCATTAATAACGCGCGTGTCACGAGAATGCCGTCGCTAATTAAAGACATTAACCTCTGCCAAGGAGGTGGCATATGACCAGGCCACACAAGTCAAGTGTGTCTGCACAGCAGTCGCGTACACACACACACACACACACACACACACACACACACACACACACACACACACACACACACACACACACACACACACACACACACACACTCAAGAAGCAGCCCCGCCATCAAGCACTGAAATGGGACCATCTGAAGGAAAGTGAGATCTCTCTCTCTCTCACACACACACACACACACACACACACACACACACACACACACACACACACACATACACTCAAGAAGCAGCCCCGAACACTGAAATGGGACCATCTGAAGGAAAGTGAGATCTCTCTCTCTCTCTCTCACACACACACACACACACACACACACACACACACACACACGCACACACACACACACACACACACACACACACACACACATACACTTAAGAAGCAGCCCCGAACACTGAAATGGGACCATCTGAAGGAAAGTGAGATCTCTCTCTCTCTCACACACACACACACACACATAGGCCCCTTCTCACCATCTCTCCACGGGCCTCCAGCTCGTTCCCACTGATCTATAACAGGGCTGCCAAGTTTCAGAAAACGGCAAGCATGACATTCAAAAGCGTGACATTTGGCAGCTCCGATTAGTTGATTTTTCAAGTGAACTTATCAAGAAAGAGGCAAATAAATGTTACACAGCTCTGCAACAAGTATAGGACAATGATAGACTTAGCAGCCTTAACGTTAACTTGGAAAATCAAAGAGAAAGCGTTTTAAATATAATTGTCGGAGTCGGCGCTGTTATGTTTGAAAGACAAGTTAGAGGTGCCAAGACCCGCCTTACGTTGCTTCTGATTTGTTTATTGTGTGATGCCTTCCGTGGTTGGTGAGATTTAGGCACAAAGGACTGATGGATTGGTTATTGCTGTCAGTCAATCAGAGCTCGAACTACAGCGAGGCAATGACCAAAGTTTATCATCATGAAAAAAATATATAATGCACTGAATGGGGAAATATTTTGCGTGAGAAATCTCAAGTATGGCGTGTGGTGTGAGAATGGGTCAAACTGCTCGACTGCCACACTCAAAGCGTGAGACTTGGCAGCCCTGCTATAAAGAACACTGGATAGACTATCCCACTGTTGCCGCCGCATCATTCTTTTATAGATCAGTGGGAATGAGCCGGAGGACTGAGGAAGGAAGGGAGGAAGGGAGGGAGGACAGATAAAATTACATTGACATGAAAATCAGACATGATCTGACATAGCAAAGTTCCTCCTGGAGGCTGGGTTTAACCCGATTCCCTTTGACATTTCATATCTGCCATTTCATCACTTTATTCAGTGGGTTTACTGTTTATCTTTTTAATGCGGCACAGCAGGGCTCAGTTGGCATGAAGTCGATGGTGCCACAAGAGGCCCTGAGAACTGGTTGGCATAACAACGCTTGGATGGGTTTAGAGGAGTGGATTGGTTTTCAAGATTTCAATATACAATGTCTTGCAGTCTAACTGAACTGATACCAGCCTACCATCAGCATGTGTCATGTCCCACTGGGGGACCAGGCTGGGCTTGTGTCAGTTCCAGAGCCACAGAAGGAGAGAGTTGAGTTGCGACAATCTGATGTCGCCGCGACATGATCAGAAGTTCCAAAAAACCTGCGCTGAATCTCACGAGGGTGGGATGTGTTTCTTGATGCTGGAGGGTGTAATCAATGAACTCATTGACCAAGAGATTGGCTGATAACAGTTTCAAGACTCCGGAAAACTGGCATGGAAAAGCAATGCCATTTTATCTCACGGTCTCTTTACCTACAGTAGCGCTCTGGTCAGTCCACAATATGATCTATAGAACACAATATGATAGGGGCAGCCGTGGTGTACTGGTTAGCGCACCGGGCTTGTAACCGGAGGGTTGCCGGTTCGATCCCCGACCAGTCCACCATGGCTGAAGTGCCCTTGAGCAAGGCACCTAACCCCTCACTGCTACCCGAGCGCCGCTGGTTGGGCAGGCAGCTCACTGCTCTGGGTTGTGTGATTCACCTCACTGTGTGTTCACTGTGTGCTGTGTGTTCACTAATTCGGTTAAATTGGGTTAAATGCAGAGAACTGAATTTCCCTCACGGGATCAAAAAAGTATATATTCTATTCTATTCTATTCTATTCTATGATCTCTTTACCTAGAGATCTGGTCAGTCCACAATATGATCTCTTTACCTAGAGCTCTGGTCAGTCCACAATATGATCTCTTTACCTAGCGCTCTGGTCAGTCCACAATATGATCTCTTTACCTAGCGCTCTGGTCAGTCCACAATATGATCTCTTTATCTAGCGCTCTGGACAGTCCACAATATGGTCTCTTTACCTAGCGCTCTGGTCAGTCCACAATATCCCCTTGGCGATCAATAAAGTATCTATCTATCTATACATCTTTACCTAGCGCTCTGGTCAGTCCACAATATGGTCTCTTTATCTAGCGCTCTGGTCAGTCCACAATATGATTTCACAGTCTCTTGAATTTCCCCTTGGCGATCAATAAAGTATCTATCTATCTATACATCTTTATCTAGCGCTCTGGTCAGTCCACAATATGATGTGACGGTCTCTTGAACTTCCCCAGGGCAATCAATAAAGTATCTATCTATCCATACATCTTTACCTAGCGCTCTGGTCAGTCCACAATATGATTTCACGGTCTCTTTACCTAGCGCTCTGGTCAGTCCACAATATGATTTCACGGTCTCTTGAATTTCCCCTTGGCGATCAATAAAGTATCTATCTATCTATCTATACATCTTTATCTAGCACTCTGGTCAGTCCACAATATGATTTGGCTACACCAGCATAGCCCCTCCGCTGAGAGCCTGGCCGAGATCCATTGGCAAACGTTTACTTCCTGGTTGGTGGACGCTTGTCTGAAGTTTGAACTCACTGGAGTTATTTTAAATGCATCACTAACGTTTCATAATGATGTATGTTAACCAAGGGGGACACAATGATAACGAAAGGCTTGCAACTAAAACGGCATCACTCTCACGGCATCAAAGAGGGTGGATCAAGCTATTCAAGACAGAGTACTACAGGGAAAAGAAATTGAGCCGAAGTTCCTAGAAAGGCGGGGACAGGCTAACCAGCCCCTGCTATGCCAGGGAAAGACCCAGACAAGGGCGGTTAAATGCTCTGGTGGTCTGCTGACTCAATAGCCACTCTGCATGGATACCTGGACACACACACACACACACACACACACACACACACACACACACACACACACACACACACACGCACTACTACTGGGATGTAATCATAAACACCTCGCAGGATACTAATGTCTGAGGGAACAGGATGCAGACTGTTCTGTGAGGTTTGATTTATTCCTAATAAGACAATCAGACTCTATCCACACAATAAGCCATGGGTCGCTCCAGAAATGGAAAGAACTGTTAAATCAAAAATACAGACTGTTTCAATCAGGAGGAACCAAAGCAGATATCAAAGCACACACACACACACACACACACACACACAGACACAGAAACACACACACACACACACACACACACACACACACACAGGTTGAATAAAACACTCACTGCTACAGCT
>NC_085000.1:12542167-12547167 GCF_963854185.1 Sardina pilchardus | reverse complement strand
AAGGACATCCATGAACTCTCAACAGGCCACAAGGCAGAATCTCATTTCACAGTTTAGCTACACTGACCAGGGCACACGAGGCCAAGAGCCAAGGTCTGTGATTGAGTGTATTACTGTAATAATAAATATATAATAAAAAGGCTCTGTTAGCAAGCAAAGTAGATTTGTTGAGTGCACTAGGAAAACCCTGATGGCACACACACACACACACACACACACACACACACACACACACACACACACACACAAACACACACACACACACACAGACAGATGTTGAGCTGAATGATCAGGAGCATGTGTGTTGTGTGGTCAGTACACATCCTAACGACCTCATCTAAAACCCTAAATACTGGAGGACCTCCTCCCCAAAGCTCTCCTTACCATCTCTCCCCAGTCTCTTCCCTAATGACTCTCTCTCTCTCTCTCTCTCTCTCTCTCTCTCTCTCTCTCTCTCTCCCTCTCTCTCTGTCTCTCTCCCTCTCTCTCTCTACTTTCTCTAAATTCTCTCAATCACTCTAGTTTTGTCATTCTTTGTATTTCTTTTTGTCTTCATCCCCTGGTCTATTTCTCTCACACACACACACACACACACACACACACACACACCGCCCCCACACACCTCTGCATGGCCTAACTGAAAGAGAAGCAGGCTGAATGAAAAGTCATTTCAGGGCGTCGCTGGGCGTTTGGTCTCCTCCTCCTTCAACCTCCTCTGAACACACACACACACACACACACACACACACACACAGGTACTCTGCATGTTGGGAAAGGGTAGATTATGTGAGCGTATCAGATATGAACATGAGGCTCCGGGGGGAGACTGAAGAATAGATTACAGGACGGATTAATTACAAACACCTCAACCTTCTGACCGAGCTGCTACAGAGAACGCCTCACGACAGACACACACACACACGCACACACACGCACACACACACGCACGCACGCACACACAATCCATTTACAGATGTCAATGCCAAGGCCTGACTTCCAATTAATTAATCCCTGATTGGAGAAATTAATTTAGCTGCAGGTTAAGTGATCAATAAGCGCGGCGGGTGAGCGCTAGCGGCTAGCGGCGCGCGGCACGCGAGACCAGAGAGAAGTCCCATAGGATCCACACAGTGATTTCTTTAAACAGCAATTAATCATAAAACCTATTACAGGTTTTAATGGGGGTCAATGAAATCAATAGACCCATTATGAAGGGTGAGGCTCCCAGTGTCCTTTTTATCAGGTTACAAGCGTCCTTCTGTGTGTGTGTGAGTGAGTGAGTGAGTGAGCAAGTGTGTGTGTGTGTGTGTGTGTGTGTGTGTGTGTGTGTGTGAGTGAGTGAGTGAGTGAGTGAGTGAGTGAGTGAGTGAGTGAGTGTGTGTGTTTGTGAGTGAGTGAGTGAATGATTGTGTGCGTGTGCGTGCGTGCGTGCGTGCGTCCGTGCGAGTGAGTGAGTGAGTGTGTGTGTGTGTGTGTGTGTATGTATGTGTGTGTGAGTGAGCAGGAGAGAGAGACTGTAGTCACTGAGAAGGGAATGAATATCTTCTCGTTTTATGGACTTGTGTTTTAACAGTAATATGTCCCCAGTGTCAAACCAAGCAACAGGCCTGTGTTATGCATCTTGTGTTGATGACATTAACTTACGCTGAAAAGCCTCAACAACAACATGCCGTCTGTGCATTTGCTGTTTGTTAAAAATCTTATTGACTGTGTGTGTGTGGTTGAAAAATAAGTTTGCACAAGTACACGGTAGCAATGTGAGGGTGTGTGTTTGTTGTGTGTGTTGTGTGTGTTGTGTGTGTTGTAGGCATGCAAACTCCTCACCTTTCGGCGAAATTCGCCGTTTTGAATCAAAAATAGGTGACTTACATGGTTCGTGCAGATCCGATGAGAAAATATTTAGGGGGGGGGGGTCAAGGTGAATTTAATTTACAACTAAGTTTAGAAATCATGCGCAGATGCTAACGCATCTTGAGGTGTTTCTAGAGCCGCATTTAAAACGTGTCTGATCAGCAAGGGATGCGTGAATGTAGCCCCTATGCGTTTAATAAACATTAGTGGAAGCAAAGACGCAACGCGAACAGAACGCGCACACCAAGCCTCTGTTGTGAGCGCAGATAGATGCGTCTGAGATGTCAGGTGGAATTCTGGCGAGAAGAGATGCCGAGGGATTTCACAGGTGGGCTAGTTAAAACTTTCAACTTCTATTAGAAAAAGACGCTGAGATTAGTGTAGCAACGTAGCTAGGTTGTTTTCTTCTAATAATGAAAGTTAGCGAAATTAGACAAACATGTAATAGACATGACGAGTTCTTTTGATGAAGAATGCGTGCAGTTTGAACCACCTAGATCGGCAAAAGGTGAAGCAAATAGGCAGACTGTATCAGTATATCAAAGGCTAATGTGACAGTTGAATTAAATGCTCATAAACTGGGCTGGTTCGTTTTGTCCAGAGACGTAGTTGATTGACATGATAATGCTGTCTTTAAGAAAAGTGGGCCCTGTTACTCGAAGCACACTGCGCATAGACCTTACGCAAAGCCTACGCAAAATATATGCAACTCAAATGATTCGCTATAGTAACGTAGCCAAAAAAAGTTGCGACTGCTTCAGACCACACGTAACGCACGTAACCGTGTGACTTGCAACAAGTTTCAGTTGCACCTGGGCCGGATCATTACGAGTTCGTAAGCCAAGCGTAAATTACATTTACATTTGATTGTCGAGTTACAGGAGGACCCTGATCAGTAGCCTAGTCTGTGCCTACAGCCTACAGTTTAACATGTAATATGAAGACAGTTCACATAACTTTATTGGTTGGTTAAACACACTAGCACAATATAGCCTAAAAAACACAATCTGTAGCCTAGGCTGCATATTAAAACGTTTTAAAACTATTTGAAAAATTAAAGTCTATCTACCCTATTTTATATAATAATATTAATAATATTAGTTTGAAATAGTGTGTGTCTCAAGCAAGATTATTGATGACCTGGTTTGGTCCAACAAATATTCAGACTTTTCCTTATCCTGATAGTTTAAGTGTCCATTAGGCCTATGAAATCATCAGAAATTTGTAATAAGTACATAATAAGTACATAAGCACAGAAAAAGAGAGAGATAGTAAAGAAAGAAAGAAAGCGGGTCCCTCACACTGGAAGATTTCTTTCCATGTTTTTTTTTTGTTTTTTTTTCCGGGGGGTGGGGGGGGGTCAGAGAAGAGTCTCACCTTTTTCACCCCTGACCAGTTTGCATGCCTGGTGTTGTGTGTCCACCAGGCGGTTTCCTTTTCCAATGTCTGGCTCATAGCTGAGCTGTCTCATCCCCATGCTGTCTCCTGTATGCACTGTAGGGAACACACTGGAGTGTGTGTGAGATGACCTCTGATCTCTGACCTCTGAACATACTGGGGTGTGTGAGATGACCTCTGAGATGACCCCTGAAGACACTGGGGTGTGTGTGAGATGACCTCTGACCTCTGAACACACTGGGGTGTGTGTGAGATGACCTCTGACCTCTGAACACACTGGAGTGTGTGTGTGTGTGTGTGTGTGTGTGTGTGTGTGTGTGTGAGATGACCTCTGACCCCTGAACACACTGGAGTGTGTGAGATGACCTCTGACCTCTGAACACACTGGGGTGTGTGAGATGACCTCTGAACACACTGGGGTGTGTGAGATGACCTCTGAGATGACCTCTGAACACACAGTGAGGTTTCCATGAGTAATAAACCCATGAGTGTAAAACAGATAGTTCCGCTCCTTGATTGTGATTGGCTGCATGCCGTTGTACAACCCAGCACAACCCTTCAGTTCAACCCCATTTCATTCCATATTACTGCACTACAACAAATTCATACAAACACTGCTGTGTCTCCATGTTGCTTGGCAACCATTCTGATAAGAGAAATATATTTCTTGGTGGAATGAATGATTAACTATTTATGAATAAATTGTAACGTTTCTCGTTGCTGTGCATTCGCCTTCTGAAATCTTGTCAGTAACCTTTTCAGAAAAACGACTTGCTGTTTTCCGCTGCGCGTAGTGCCAAACGATGCCCCTTAACTGTTCTGAAATCACTGTGATCTAGGACTTCTCTGGGCTGAAGTTCCCAAGACCTAGCCTGATTACCATCGACTTTCAAAGGGTCTGCGAGACTTTAGTCTGACCAACAGCCTGTGCTAACACGGTTTCTCCAAGCGCTGGTTGACCCGCCTCCTTTAAGTGCCTCGATTTGCTACTGGTCGATGTCAGAAAGCGGTTTACCGAGTTTAAACCAATAACAACACTCTTTCCGCTGCCTTGAACACGCCTCTACCCAGAGCCGTTGGAGCTGCTCAAAGTTGATTGGTTCTTGACCAAAGGGGGCAGTTCCGCAGATTTCGGGAACTCAGATATCCTTCCCTATTAGCAGTTGACCAGACCAGCAACAGAAACAGACTGAAGGCGTTACGTCACTGGGAGGGCGTGCCAGGCTACCCAAGACCCGCGAAGGCCCAGTGCTTTTCCTGTCTGGCACACTTGGTACTGAAGTTGAATGGCCCCGTCCTGCGTTGCATCTGTGTATCTGCTGCCCACATGGCATACTGTACTGTATCTGCTGCCCACATGGCATACTGTACTGTATCTGCTGCCCACATGGCATACTGTACTGTATCTGCTGCCCACATGGCATACTGTATCTGCTGCCCACATGGCATACTGTATCTGCTGCCCACATGGCATACTGTACTGTATCTGCTGCCCACATGGCATACTGTACTGTATCTGCTGCCCACATGGCATACTGTATCTGCTGCCCACATGGCATACTGTACTGTATCTGCTGCCCACATGGCATACTGTACTGTATCTGCTGCCCACATGGCATACTGTACTGTATCTGCTGCCCACATGGCATAGCTGCTGCATATGGCTATATAGTATACTGTAGATAGTATTTGTGGGTTGGAGCCGCATGGCAAGATAACCCCGACTACTGTTTTTGTTTTGATTCCTACTG
>NC_085000.1:12532167-12537167 GCF_963854185.1 Sardina pilchardus | reverse complement strand
GGAGATGACATCCAGCTGTGCTGTGCATTGTTTATCAGTAAACGAACGAAAGAAGTTTCATTTAAAATAGGCCAGCCTGCATAGGCTAAAATATTTAGCGTTGCTCCCGGCTGCGTTCATTGCTGGGTTACGTGTATTTAGTTTGATGGTAGCTGTATCACCTTTTGCTTTATTTGTGCATTTCATAATCATTCCAGAACTTTGTCCCCCCACCCCACCAGCAAGCTCACACTCTCTGATGTGACCAGTGTGTTGGGTGTTTCAGTGTGGTGCAAGCAATTTCGGTGTGTATGGCGAAAAATTCAGTGTGTTGCCGTTTCAGCAGGTTCAAGCATTTTCAGTGTGGTAAAAGTTTCAGTGTGTATTGGGAGCAGTTTCAGCGCGTGTGCAAGTAAACCCAGTGTGTCGAGCGAGTGTTTCAGTGTGGTGCCAGCAGATTCAGTGTGTATGATGGAACCTTCCGGTTGTTGGCGTTTCAGTTCCGGTGTGTTTTAGCTTTTTTCAGTGTGGTAAAAGTGCACAGTGTACTACGTATTATATGTCAATGTTTCAGTGTGTAGTGCAAGCAGTTTCAGTGTGTGTGCAAGTAAACCCAGTGTGTTGGGCGAGTGATTTCAGTGCGGTGCAAACAGATTCAGTGTGTTGGCGTTTCAGTTTCAGTGTGTTTTAGCATTTTCAGTGTGGTAAAAGGGCACAGTGTATGTGTCAAGGTTTCAGTGTGTAGTGCAAGCAGTTTTTCAGTGCGTGTGCAAACAGATTCAGTGTGTATGGCGCAAAATTCAGTGTGTTGGTTTCTCAGTTTCAGTGTGTTCAAACATTTTCAGTGTGGTAAAAGTACACAGTGTATAATGTGTCATTGTTTCAGTGTAATGTGTCAATGTTTCAGTGTGTGTAAGTACATTCAGTGTGTATTTCCATTATTCCAATGTTATTGCACCGTACGGCTTCCCATAGTGGTGTGATCAGTTCTTTCTCCCTTTATATCTCTCCCTCTCGTTCTCTCCCTCTCTTTCTCTCTCTCCCTCTCGTTCCCCTTCTCCCTCTCGTTCTCTCTCTCCCTCTCGTTCTCTCTCTCCCTCTCTTTCTCTCTCTCCCCTGTTCCTCTTCTCTTTGTCCTCCGGGTTGAGAGCTGCAGTCAGGTTGGCGCCAGACTACCAACGCAGAGGACACACGCCCCTTAAGCCTCTCTGACACAGACAGACACACACACACACACACACACACACACACACACACACACACACACAGAGAGAGAGAGAGAGAGAGAGAGAGAGAGACAGAGAGAGAGAGAGACAATATCTGAAGGAATCGTAATCTACTGACACACTTGAGAGGATTGCATTGCAGTATGTGTGAAAGCATGTGTGTATGCATGTGTGTGTGTGTGTGTGTGTGTGTGTGTGTTGTATGTTGACTTGGATAGCACACGCACCCACACACACACACAAACACACATACACACAGACACACACACACACACTCTCACAAAATGTGCAAAGCTGCTTAGAAGCATCTCAAATGAATCTCCAGTTTACTGCTCTTGCCCTCTGTGTGTGTGTGTGTGTGTGTGTGTGCGTGTGTGTGTGTGCGTGTGTGTGTGTGTGTGTGTGTGTGTGTGTGTGCGTGTGTGTGTGTGTGTGTGTGTGTGTGTGGATGGAATTCGTAGAGCCTAATGCTGTCAGATAAATGCACTGTTTACATCAGATTAGCATAATCTGAAGACCACTTCTATCCTCCTCAGATTGTTTTTGTTTGTTGTTTTTGTCCCTGAAAGCAAGCGAGAGAGAGAGAGGAGATGAAACTGACAGGGTGACGCAAGACCAGTGTGTGTGTGTGTGGATACAGTGTGTCTGAATATTAAGATGTGTAGTGTATGATCAGGTGTTCTTAGATAGGACAGTTCATGGTCAGTTGAATTCAGTCACACTCTGATGGGCAGACCTGAGAGTGTGTGCCCATTTGTGTGTGTGTGTGTGTGTGTGTGTGTGTGTGTGTGTGTGTGTGTGTGTGTGTGTGTGTGTGTGTGTGTGTGTGTGTGTGTGTGTGTCTGTCTTTCTGTGTTTCTGTCTGTCTGTCTGGAACATCTTTATAGGATAAAGTATGGGAAGCCGTACGGTGCAATAACATTGGAATAATGGAACTACACACTGAATGTACTTACACACACTGAAACATTGACACATTATACTGAAACAATGACACATTATACACTGTGTACTTTTACCACACTGAAAATGTTTGAACACACTGAAACTGAGAAACCAACACACTGGATTTTGCGCCATACACACTGAATCTGTTTGCACACGCACTGAAAAACTGCTTGCACTACACACTGAAACATTGACACATACACTGTGCCCTTTTACCACACTGAAAATGCTAAAACACACTGAAACTGAAACGCCAACACACTGAATCTGCTGGCACCACTGAAATCACTCGCCCTACACACTGAGTTTACTTGCACACACACTGAAACTGCTTGCACTACACACTGAAACATTGACACATAATACACTGTGCACTTTTACCACACTGAAAAAAGCTAAAACACACTGGAACTGAAACGCCAACAACCGGAAGGTTCCGTTTTTACACACTGAATCTGCTGGCACCACACTGAAATCACTCGCCCAACACACTGGGTTTACCTGCGCACGCACTGAAACTGCTTGCACTACACTGAAACATTGTTACACACTGTGCACTTTTACCACACCGAAAATGCTAAAACACACTGAAACATTTACCCACACACTGGGAAGGAGAGCCTCACGTCATCCAGCTGTGTGCTGTGTTGTTTTTCAGGTGAGTCATTATTTTCGATTAATTCGTTGTGTTTGTGGTGTTTCAACTGTGTGACTCTGCTAGTTAGCTATTTTCCCTTATGCTAGCTCCCGTTAGCTAGCGAGCTAACTGGCTAACTTACATTGTATTTGAATGGGCGGCTAGGCTAGTTGTTTACTTCGTTAGTTTGAATTACTCTCGAATCCCTAGCGAATCACAAGAAGCCTAAACGGTATTTGTTGGGTTTTGTTTCTTTTTATTTCATGCTTAGATTGTAGGCTAAGTTGGGTTACCTGGCCTGTTACTGTAAGCCTACCCTGGGGAAGACTAGTCGGGGAAGGAGATGACATCCAGCTGTGCTGTGCATTGTTTATCAGTAAACGAAGGAAAGAAGTTTCATTTAAAATAGGCCAGCCTGCATAGGCTAAAATATTTAGCGTTGCTCCCGGCTGCGTTCATTGCTGGGTTACGTGTATTTAGTTTGATGGTAGCTGTATCACCTTTTGCTTTATTTTTGCATTTCATAATCATTCCAGAACTTTGTTCCCCCACCCCACCAGCAAGCTCACACTCTCTGATGTGACCAGTGTGTTGGGTGTTTCAGTGTGGTGCAAGCAATTTCGGTGTGTATGGCGAAAAATTCAGCGTGTTGCCGTTTCAGCAGGTTCAAGCATTTTCAGTGTGGTAAAAGTTTCAGTGTGTATCGGGAGCAGTTTCAGCGCGTGTGCAAGTAAACCCAGTGTGTCGGGCGAGTGATTTCAGTGTGGTGCCAGCAGATTCAGTGTGTATAACGGAACCTTCCGGTTGTTGGCGTTTCAGTTCCGGTGTGTTTTAGCTTTTTTCAGTGTGGTAAAAGTGCACAGTGTATTATGTGTCAATGTTTCAGTGTGTAGTGCAAGCAGTTTCAGTGTGTGTGCAAGTAAACTCAGTGTGTAGGGCGAGTGATTTCAGTGTGGTGCCAGCAGATTCAGTGTGTTGGCGTTTCAGTTTCAGTGTGTTTTAGCATTTTCAGTGTGGTAAAAGGGCACAGTGTATGTGTCAATGTTTCAGTGTGTAGTGCAAGCAGTTTTTCAGTGCGTGTGCAAACAGATTCAGTGTGTATGGCGCAAAATCCAGTGTGTTGGTTTCTCAGTTTCAGTGTGTTCAAACATTTTCAGTGTGGTAAAAGTACACAGTGTATAATGTGTCATTGTTTCAGTGTAATGTGTCAATGTTTCAGTGTGTGTAAGTACATTCAGTGTGTAGTTCCATTATTCCAATGTTATTGCACCGTACGGCTTCCCATAATAAAGGACATAATAAGAAAGTCTGAGTCTTCAAATCTACACCCATCTACACACACACACACACACGCACGCGCGCGCATGCACGCACACACACACACACACACACACACACACACACACACACACACACACACACACACACACACACTCACACACACACACACATACACACACACACACACACACACACACACACACACACACACACACACACACACACACACACATACCTACAGTGAGAGTGCTTGTGTAAGACATATAAGCCTCCTATGTCAGGAGGGAGGATGAGTAACTGGGCTATCAGTGAAATGAAGGACTAGGGGGGGAGGAAGGATCATTTTGTGAAGGAGTTTATTGCTGTCAATCATCCCCAAAGGCTCCTCCCAAACTTTGTTTAGAATACATCATCCATGACCCATGGCAGCGCTAACCCTAAACAAAGACTGATCCATGCAGCGCTACTGTAACCCTAAACAAAGACTGATCCATGCAGCGCTACTGTAACCCTAAACAAAGACTGATCCATGCAGCGCTACTGTAACCCTAAACAAAGACTGATCCATGCAGCGCTACTGTAACCCTAAACAAAGACTGATCCATAGTACTGTAGCACTACTGTAACCCTAAACAAAGACTGATCCATAGCAGCACTACTGTAACCCTAAACAAAGACTGATCCATAGTACTGTAGCACTACTGTAACCCTAAACAAAGACTGATCCATGCAGCGCTACTGTAACCCTAAACAAAGACTGCCACCTGCTGTGAGACCTCAACCTCACACCTCACACACTCACACTGTGACTCTCTCTCTCTCTCCCTCCCTCTCACTCTCTTGCACTCTCTCTCCCTCCCTCTCACTCTCTACACTCTCTCGCTCTCTATCTCTCTCTCTCACAAACACACACACACACACACACTCAC
>NC_085000.1:12517167-12519667 GCF_963854185.1 Sardina pilchardus | reverse complement strand
TATAATTAGCAGCACGTTTCAGCCTGAGCCACACACACACACACACACACACACACACACACACACACACACACACACACACACACACACACACACACACACACACAGTTACAGCTCAGGAAACACAGCATAACATGTTAAGTAGATGGTCAATGGAGATGATGGAGTTATTTCAAAGGTGACATAGAATGGAAATATTTTTTTTCTTGATTTTCATGAATTATGAGAGGTTGTGCATAAACAAATAGCTATCATGAACATGAGGCATGGTTGTGCCCTCCTTCATATGTAAATCTTGAACTTAGAAATAGACACTAACAAATGGGTGAATTAGAAAAGAGCCTGCTTGTGATGTAAGACATCGCAAAGCCATTGAAGTTCAATTGGGGCTGCCAAAGAGGGCGCCATTTAGTCAAATGGACCATTTCAATACCCAGCCTAAATATATGGTTTTAATTAGTTTGTAAAATTGCAATTGAGTTTTTTTTTTTAAATCAAAGTTGAATATATACTATTCTAAAATCAGAGAACAGTGCAATACCCAATTCATCCGTTCTATGTCCTCTTTCCATAAACATTCAAAAACTGGCTCTTGGGGCAATCTTGAATTTCTCTATCTATCTAGGCCTACCTATCTATCTATCTATCTATCTATAGTCCCTTTCCCACATGAGCGAGACATCCGGATGTCAAACGGATATCAAACGGGTGGCTGTATGTGGGAACGCAAAACTCGGGTATTTTCTTACCCGGAACTCACCCTACTAGCCCCCTAGTAATACTTCTAGATGTTACCCGGGTGCGCTTAGGTGGGAACGCAGCCGGCACAGTTCTAGGTAGAGATGGTGGGCGTACCGATGACGTATAGAAATGCGCCCTTGCAGCCTGCTTGCAGCCCGAGGCAGAAAGTACAAATTGCCATGGTAACGATAAACATTGCCCTACGAGTATGAACACAGACGAGAACACCGGAGTACAGAAAACAGTGACATTTTGTTGTGTACGTACAATAAAAGTTTAAACTGCAATCACGTTGTTGTGTTTGTTGCGGGACAGGCAGGATTATCCTTGCAAACGTGAATAGCTTGAAGTGTTGTCGATTAGCTTGCAACTAGCTGTTTATTACAGTGGTTAGCAATTAACAGCTAATAGTTAACGTCGCTGTTATTTAGCATTGTTGCTTTTTGTAGGAGTTGGGAAAGAGCCTCAGACCTCTGTGTGCTGTTTATATATTTTCCAGGTGTGTCATTATTTTCCATTAATTTGTTGTGTTGGATGTTTATACCAGAGAGGGTTGAAGTAGAGCTTTGTTTACTGTGGTCCTGGCGTTAGCTATTTTTTCCTCTATGCTAGCTCCCGCTGACTAGCGAGCTAACTACTTCTGTTGTTTCATGATGTTTTGGATCTGATGTAAGTTCGCATCATCCAGGCAACACAGCACAACAAGGCATTTATTTAGCGTCATCTCCCTCCCCCTGCAAGTGCTGACATTGCCCCACCCCTCGCGGCTCCTACTCGGGTCTAGTGTGAACACAATTACCCGTATCTCACTCGGACATAAAGCTCATGTGGGAAACGTCCGTGTCGTGCCTCTACCCGGGTAAATATGTCCGGGTAACTTCTAGAAGTTATGTGGGAAAGGGACTTTTCTATCTATGTAATGACATTGTAATCCCTTGTAATATAGTTGACATATACAGTATAAGTCACTTTAGATGAAAAAAGTGTTAACGTAGCCTAATGTAATGTAAATTCAACTTTATGTCTGTTATGTTTTTAATTATTCTATTTCATGTACTTTACTTTTTAATGTTAACTATTGCCCTTTTATGATTTTGTTCACTATGATTCTTGGTGTTTGTGTTGTTTATTTTATGTTCGTGTCAAGCATGTTAAATGACCAGCTAAAGGTGGTTTGCTGGTTGACCAGCTTGTTAACCAGCTTATTTCACCACCCTATGATGGTTGACCAGCTAGACCAGCAAAACTCTTGCGAAAACATACCTTCAGCTGGTTTACCCAGGTTACGATGGTAATTCAGCTGGTTTTGATTGCCGTACCACCTCAAGCTGGTCATTTCAGTTGGTGTTGCTGGTCTACATTGCTGTTTTTTCCTGGCCACGCCAGCTTATGTTGGTCATTATAGAAAACCAGCTTGACCATCTTTACTCTTGTGACAGGAAATGTCTTATCTGTTATCCATTTACCGTGGGATCGGGAGAAACACACTTGTGATTCCTCTGCATGCACACACACACACACACACACACACAAACACACACACTCCTCAGGCTGGAAACCTGCACATTGCAACGCCCACTGCATCTCTCCTGCTTCCTCCCCACATTTGCTGGAACCAATCACAAACTGGCTGATGCAGCAGGCGCACCCGGATCGCTGGTCTGATTGGTTGAAGGACTATCCAAAAGCGTACATAGGGTGCCTCTCAACATATCTCCTCGATCCTCGATGCTCGATCCTCGAGGGGCGTTCCCACTGA
>NC_085000.1:12509667-12514667 GCF_963854185.1 Sardina pilchardus | reverse complement strand
TGTGTGTGTCTGTGTTGGGATTTAACACATACCTGGAGGTGTGTGTGTGTGTGTGTGTGTGTGGCAGTGCGTGTGTGGTATTTTTTGCAGGTTCATTGCAAGCGGAGCCTGATGGCCAAAGGTCACCATCAAATGTCATGAATCCATCAGCATGCCCCCCCCTTCCCAGGCATGTCTAAGCCCACCCCCCCGCCCTCCCATGGCATGTCTACGACCTTCCCAATTTGCTCCCCCCCCCCCCCCCCCCCATTATGTAAGGTTCCACCCCAGTTCTTATGCATGTGTCCACCTCTGTTCTTAGATAGAGATAGATAGATAGATGGATAGATAGATAGATAGATAGATAGATAGACAGATACTTTATTGATCCCCAAGGGAAGTTCAAGAGGTTCCACCCCTGTCATCATGCAGGATGGCAGCACCAAAAACGTTCATTTCAGTGTTTTTTTGTTTTGTACAGGTATTTGCGGAATGCTAGTTTGTGTGATTTAAGGAAAAGCTTAGAACGTTCCTAGAGCGCTCCTAAGAAGTTCTTAGTACTTAAGAGCTTCTTAACAAATCTGGGAAACAAAAATCTGGACATACACACACACACACACATATATGCTTCGGACGACTTTTGCTGGTGACAAGCAACAAATGGCTACTAGAAATAGTAAAACTTTGAAAGGGTAACGTAGCAAAAGCCAAATTCTGCAAAAAGTGTGTGAGCAATAGGCCCTCGGCAAAAACTATAAGCAGAAGAAACTGCTGCAGCCAGGAAACACCTGAACCCTGAACCACAGAAAGAACAGTGGGACTGTGTGTGTGTGTGTGAGAGAGAGAGAGAGAGAGAGAGAGAGAGAAAGAGAGAGGGAGAGGGAGGGAGGAGGGAGAAAGTGTAAGAGCAGGCAGTTAGCAGACGGAAACCACAAAGCTATTTGTTTACAAAGAGAGAGAGAGAGAGAGTGAAAGAATCTGAAGGAGCTCTCCTGAAAGAGAGAGAGACTAAAGGCCCCGGTACAGTTCACGCACCCGACTTGTCGTGCGACATGTTGACGTCACGGGGAACGTTGTAACCATGTATACTTGCGCGTGGTAGTCACGACACAATTTGCAGTATTCTCCTGAACGGAGGCACGGTATCCATTGACGTTAATGGCAGTAGCAACTAGCTTCTTTGCTGATATTTCAGACTTAGCTTGCACAACTGAAGGATTAGCCTACCATCTCGTTTATGAGATGAGCTTGTGTAATCTCCCTAAATGGAAAGATATATATATTTGTTTAGGTCTAGCAGATATCCTTTGGTTGAAAATAAATCTCTTCCTTACCTTTTGCTAGAATACTTATGTGCCTCGGTCCTAGTCATTTCCCCCTAATATCCTCCTGTTGCAACTCTCACTGGTAACTTCGTTAACTTATCCAACGTAGTTCACGACTGTAAACAAATCAGTCATCCAAACGGCAACTCTCGCTGCAGCCTAGCCAAGTTAACTTCCCACTTTTCAAACTTACTATTATTCAAACTTCATGACTACAGTCGTTTTTAAAATGAATGGGCTTATTTAAGATGTTGGATAGGCTATATGATAATGCCTGAATGTGGTTTATGTGGTTGATGACTGTATAAGGACACTGGCTCCGTGAGCTTGGCTTCAATCTCTTCCTAGTTGTCGTGCGAGGTTGGCGCGCGCGGCTGATAAAAAATGTCCGGTGTCCGACAGGTCGGCGCGCGGCTGAAATGTGGCTTGCGACACAGGAAATTACGTCATTTTGACGTCACATTGTCGCGCGACAGGTCGGGTGCGTCGAGTATACTTCTAGCATAAATGTGTTCTGCTGAGAGAGAGAGAGACAGAGACAGAGAGAGAGAGAGGGGGAGTGAGTGAGGGGGAGAGAGAGAGACTAAATTAGTGCTGCTGAAAGAGAGAAAGAGAGAGACTAAATTAGAGATGGAGGAAGGGAGGGAGAGAGAGAGAGTAGGGAGTGTAAGTGGCTGCAGTAGGAAGCCATGCCGCTATTTTTAGTGGTGTTCATTTATTC
Source organism: Sardina pilchardus (assembly GCF_963854185.1). NCBI lineage: Eukaryota > Metazoa > Chordata > Actinopteri > Clupeiformes > Clupeidae > Sardina > Sardina pilchardus. The sequence goes on along the minus strand of NC_085000.1, from coordinate 12,512,642 downwards.
ATACGCTTGAGGAAGGAGAGCAGCTATTATGGTGGAGGAGGAAGAAGAGAGGAGAGCAGAGAGGAGAGCAGCTACTATGGTGGAGGAGGAAGAAGAGAGGAGAGCAGAGAGGAGAGCAGAGAGGAGAGCAGCTACTATGGTGGAGGAGGAAGAGAGGAGAGCGGCCATTATGGTGGAGGAAGGAGAGCAGCTATTATGGTTGGGGATGGAGAGCGGCCATTATGGTTGAAGACGGCAGCCATTATGGTTGAGGAAGGAGAGCAGACATATCTGCTGTTGTTGGACCTCAACACAGCACACCTCATCGCCATGGAGACTCAGGGCTGGTACGCTGGTCCTGAAGGCTGTTGGTTCTGAAGGCTGGTGGTTCTGAAGGCTGGTCCTGAAGGCTGTTGGTTCAGAAGGCTCGTGGTTCTGAAGGCTGGCGGTTCTGAAGGCTGGTTCTGTAGCGGTCTTGATCTGCTGCCATGGTCACACTGTAGCCACTAACTGACAGGACTGAAGTGGGCCAGGCATGCTGTGGTACTGACATGGCACTGATGTGGTTCTGATGTACTGATGATGTATTGATGATGTTCTGATGTTCTGATGTTCTGATGTTGTATTGATGTACTGATGTGGTGAACCCTGTCTGGAAACCTGCACATCTATCTCCTCTGTTCCCTGCCAGAACCTTTGGCTATCCAATCACAAACTAGCTTATCCAAAAGATGCATGGGATCATTGGTCTGATTGGTTGAGGGATTATCCAAGCGTAAGGAGTCATGATTTGAACGATGCCAAAAGAGCTCGACAGTCCTGCCCCTCATCCGAGAGAGCCCGCCTCTCATGCAGTAGAAATAAGCCACAGACTCCCCATACTAATGTTCAATCTCAAAAGGTTGAGCTTAGTATGGTGATAGCCAGACTAGATGTGGTCCTGATGTACTGATGTTGTATTGATGTTGCATTGATGATGTACTGATGTTGTTCATATGTTGTATTGATGTTGTACTGTTGTAGTATTGATGTTGTACTGATGTTGTATTGATATTGTACTGACGTGGCCCCAGTCGTGGCATGACCGACTGGGGCACCTGCATCGCACGCCAGCGACCCGGGTTTTTATTCCCGCCCCATGGTCCTTTCCGGATCCCACCCTACTCTCTCTACCACTCGTTTCCTGTCACCCTACACTAGGGCTGGGCGATTATACGATCTCGATTTGTGATCGCGATCAAATTAAGTTCGATCACGGTGATCAGCTGTGGGTATACTTTCTCGATCACGTGCATAACATGCTGCAGCAAAGTGCACGACAACCATCACAACCCGCTTTCCTGGCACCGCACTGTCTGCATGCACCCAAAATTTTCAACAGTGCGCCTGAAAAAAATTCTAGGTCGCACTGGTGCGCCTGGTGAAAGCATATATTTCTTTCACAAGTTGCCATGTAAACGTGGCTGCTAGACTATGCGTGCAACTTAACTGTATATAACCCTCTCTCCTAGGACCGCTTTCTCTCGCTTTCCCTCCCTCTCTCTCTCTCTCTCTCTCTCTCTCTACTCTCGTGCGCGGCGCGCTTAATGAACACCCCCCCTCGACATGTACATTTACAATCGTGAAATCAATGACGTAGGCCTATAGAAGACGACTAGCGAAATCATAATTAAAATCCGGTTAGCATCATAGCATACTGCACACATTTTATTAAAACTCTTGCATTCAAGTTGACTGATCATCTCAATGTTTTCCAGCTCCAAGACTCAAAAGGGCCTGTCCCAAGGAGAAAAAGTATTGGCCTACCTTGAAACTTAAACACACGTGGGGAAAATGAACAGTCCAACCAGTATAATAGGCTAGCCAACTAATGCTATGCTACTTTGTTTACAATATTTTGAGGCTTCAAGCCGACAGCTGAATTAAAGAGGCGGAGTTGTAATATGAATAGTCATGAATGTCATGAATATCCGAAATTTCAGTAGGCCTATTTAGAAAGCATTATACAGTGTATGTGTGTATATACGTAGGCTATATATATATATATATATATATATATATATATATATGTATGTATATATATAATTATTTATAAAGAATATGCATATTCCTTATATGTGACCATTCATAGCGAAATCAGTCGTTTTGCGCACAACGTTATTTTGAGAAAATCAACAATAACAAACTTCCGGGTTAAAATGTTGAATTTCACGTTTTCGCCTAATTCGACTGTATACAGTCTACAGTGTCATATCGTGAACGCATTTCACGGAAAAACATATGTTTTGACTGTTAAACCCGGCGAAGATTCAACACATTTGCTGTCATTCCCGTTGTGCACGCGCCGCTTAAAAAGGTGATTTCTCCTCTTCTGGCATATCGTGACAGGAGAACCATGTCAACTTTGGATGCTGTTATCTTAGCGATAGTTTGTGTAATACCCTCGATATACATATCGTTGGAAAGCTTAGTTTATGGCCGTTCACGTGAGCACAATACCTTAATTTAATTAATTTTACCGAAACAACTGGTTCCGCTTTACAGGGTCACATATATTGTGTTTCAAATAAAGACAAGCTTTTTCTACGCCTTATTGTTGAAAAATCATTCACATTATTTACATATGAAAGGAGTGTGATAAAAGGTGTCCTTTTGGCGTTAAAGGCGATGCAATGAAAAATGTGGGTGCACCTAAAATAAAAACCTAGGCGCACCGGTGCAACCAACGCAAAAAGTTAGTCTGGAGCCCTGACCCTATGAGCCCGACGGATGCAAAGTGCGTCAGATAAAAAAAATCGTGATTAAAAATCGAGATCGTTCAATATGGGAAAAATAATCGTGATCAATTTTTTTGCCATATCGCCCAGCCCTACCCTACACTGTCCTGTCTGATTAAAGGCATAAAAGCCCCAAAAAATATCTTAAAATAAAAAAAAGATATTGTACTGACGTACTGATGTTGTACTGACGTACTGATGTTGTAATGATGTGGACCT
>NC_085000.1:12482167-12494667 GCF_963854185.1 Sardina pilchardus | reverse complement strand
AGCGAGAGAGAGAGTATGTGTGTGTTAATGCCTGTTGGCAATGTGTGTGCTTGCCCAGATGAGGTAATTAATTTGAGAAGCCTCAGGTACCGTTTCCTCCTCAAATGTCTTTTCATTTTCCTGGAGCCCAATGGCAGACCCTCAAGCAGTGTGTGTGCGTGTGTGTGTGTGAGAGAGCGAGAGATTACAGCTGAATGTGTGTGTGTGTGAGTGTCTGTGTGTGAGAGAGAAAGAGAGAGAGAGAAGGCCTACAGCTCTGTGTGTGTGTGTGTGTGTGTGTGTGTGTTTGAGAGACAGAGAGAGAGAAGGGGGAAAGAGAGAGAGAGAGAGAGAGAGAGAGAGAGAGAGAGAGAGAGAGAGTGCAGCTGTGTGTGTGTGTGTGTGTGTGTGGTTAGCCCTTCAGCGGACTTCTAGGTTTTCGACACACAGCTCCTTATCTGGCTGAGAGGAGCATTGAGCAGGACTCGGTGTTCTGCCATACAAGCACTTTCACAGCCGCCCTGGGGTAAACACACTTCACTACTTCTCATTCGAACGTAGTGAGGTAATCAGGCGACAACATTTTGCCTAAACTTCATCAACAACAAGTGCACCACCCGCCAACTTCAGTGAAGACAGACAGTGTAGCCAGAATGTGTCACCATGCCTTCCTGTCAAATTACAGTTCAAATGTAGGCTACAGGCTAACTGTGCTCGTTGTCTCGTTGTTTAAATGCAGTGGTCTTAGGAAATCACTGATTAGAGCGACTTTTAGTAGACAAATGGCAATCCGTCCCTCGTTCTTGTCTTGTGATTCGGACGTTAACCACTTCCCTGGTGAACAGCAGGCTGCGCAGACCAGAGCTGCTCTCTCAGGTCTATAAATTGTGATCTCTACTGGGCTACTACGGCGCTGTCAGCTGAAGGGCGAAGTTGGTGGCGCGCAGCGCAGGTGATCGGTGCGTGTCTGTCGTTGACGAGGCTCGCGTGTCCTGCTCCCCCGCTGCTCGACTGGAGTAGGAGGGGATTCAGACGCACGCGCACTTCCGCTCACCAGAACCCATGCCGACATTTCATACGAGCGCGGTCAGGAAAGTTTTCGCATTCCCATGAACACATTTCCCCGTGTCAAGCGGACCGAGTTGGCGACGCGAGCAACGCTCCTCTTTTTGCTGTAGAAGCACCATTTAGAGGTATGTTGGTCAATTTTATCGAAGCCTTTCGCTGTGAAGTGCGGTAGTGACGCTCACTCATGGGTCCGCTAGCCCTGCTTTCAGTTCAGCATCCACATAACACATGTGTGAATGGCACAGCGAAGCTAATTGAGTGTTTGCCACGCCGGCACCCGTTGTTTGAATGGGCAACTGAATTCTGCACACTGTCGAACATTTTTCAAAAGTGCCGCTATGTTTAGCCTCTTTTGAAGACTGTGAATAGCGAACAGTGTTACTGTGTTACGACATGCCCGTCTGCAGTGCGCATACCTGTGCACCAGCAGGTTGCCTGCCCGAGATCACCTTTAACGTTTTTGTTAGGCTAACTGTTTTTTAGTAGCCGACACAATAGCGAGGGGGGAGGGTGTGTGTGGAGAGTTTGAATCGGGGGGATAGAGGGTCTCCCCAAATGGGGGAGGTGTTGTCTCGTCGCCCACCGCTCTGCTCATGAATGGAGAGGCGACCTTGAGTGTGTCTCCTAAACCTGATCCCGCGATACAGACCCTGTCTGTCGTTTACATTTTGATGTCAGGAACATCTTGTGCCGCTTCGCATCTCCGCTCCGCCGACTGAAGCTGTGGCTATATTTGCCCCTAGAAGCATCAACCGAGCATTCGCCTCGCGCGTGGTCTATTTCTACAGTCTTCTTGTATTTCTTTACAGTTACATCATTGTGGGATCACGTGCAAATCATTGTACTGTGGAAATGAGCGACTGGTGGGCGAACAATTAGTTTGTTTCTCTCTCTCTCTCTCTCTCAGCGTCTGATTCTGTCCTAGATTCGTGGTGTCGACGTGATGAAATCACACTAATGTATCCCCCCTCCTCTCCCGCTCCTCAGATCTGAGAACAGAAGAGCGAGCCGCAGCCGCTGTCCTGCCCGCGAGATTTACCCCGTCAGCGCTCGTGGTGAGTCTCTCGCCCTCCTTGCCATTGGCTCAGCAGCCATATCCTCCCACATCATCCAGCGCGGGGCAGCAGCTGCCCGTTACTCCCGTCACAACTTCTGTTTCTAATCACGCAGGAAACTCCAATGCCACTGAAAGTTAGTGTGTGTGTCTGTGTGTGTGTGTGCAGAGATGACTGTGCCCTGATTTTAAAAGTGAAAGATTTAATTTCCTCATTACTGTGAAGAGTGATGTAATATCAGTGCTGAAGGCTTGGGCCAGTTGTGTCTGAATACGAAACAGTGTGTGTGGAAATCATAAAATCATAAATGGTCATTTGTGGCGTGGCTCTGGCGTGGTCGAGGAGACCTCTGCTCTGTGGAGAAGGCCACGCTATCACGTGCGGTCGGGTCGCTGCTCATGACTGACGGCAGGAAGTTGAACTTTCGGAGCACACCCCAGACTTTGAGCTCGAGCAGAGAAGGATCTTGTTGTGTGTGCCAGCAGCTCAGCAGGGCAGGTGTGTGTGTGTGTGTGTGGCAGCAGCTGAGCAGGACGTAGTTTTATGACGGCGCGTTATTAGTGTCGTCTGCTGACATCAGCGTGTCTGTCTTATCTGAACACTTTGTGTTTGTGCTGCTCTGACCGGGCACTGAGGCAGTAGGGGTTACACACACACACACACACTCTCTCTCTCTCTCTCTCTCTCTTGCGTGTGTGTGTGTTTGCGCTGGTCCGACTGGGAGCTGAAGCAGTAGGAGTTAAGTAGTATCACTGAGTAAGCATACACACACACACACACACACTCACTGTCTTTTGTGTGTGTGTGTGTGTGTGTGCGTGTTGGTGCTGAGGCAGTAGGGATTAGGCACAGATGTTCCACTGTACAGAACAACCCTCTGATGCGGAACGCCACTCACACGTTTGAGCGGCACACACACACACACACACTGGCATCGTCTGCCACCTGTGCCCATTTTAAGGTGCCGTCAGCGTTTTTTTAACCTGTAAAGGCCGGCGCCCACCGGACATGGCGTTCAGCGGTGTTGGGTAGACTAGGCATGCAGGATTTGATCCCTGTGCGGCTGCTGCGCGACAGACGCTTCTAGTGGGCTTTGCTCCGTTAATAACAGTGGAGTTCTCATTTGTTTCTAGTCGCGTTGTGTCGCGTACGTGTCCGGTGGAAGCCGGCCTTAACACATGATCAGCGACTATCTCCTCATGATTGACTAGTACCGCAAGCACTCTGTAAATAAAGCAGAAATCCCTTTAAGTGTGTTTTGTTCACTTCCTTTACAATGTTAATCTCAAATAAGTGGATTTCCCGCTTCCCCAAAACTCAATGAGATAAACCTGACCAGCCGGGTCTCCTCTTACCACATCAGTGGATCGTACAGACAGAGCTGTGTGTGTGTGTGTGTGTGTGTGTGTGTGTGTGTGTGTGTGTGCGTGTGTGTGCGTGTGTGTGTGTGTAGACGCCGCCAGCCCTTGGCAGAGGACGCTCTGATTGACTCAGTGTGGTGATACATGAGCAGGAAGTGCAGTAACTCAGTGCTGATGAGAGCGCGGCGGGTGTGTGTGTGTAGACGCGGCGGGTGTGTGTGTGTGCGAGTGTGTGTAGACGCGGCGTGTGTGTGCGTGTGTGTGTAGACGCGGCGTGTGTGTGTGCGCGTGGCGGGTGTGAAAGTAGACGCGGCGGGTGTGTGTGTGTAGACGCGGCGGGTGTGTGTGTGTGCGAGTGTGTGTAGACGCGGCGTGTGTGTAGACGCGGCGTGTGTGTGTGCGCGTGGCGGGTGTGAATGTAGACGCGGCGGGTGTGTGTGTGCAAGTGTGTGTAGTCGTGGCGGGTGTGTGTGTGTGTGTGTGTAGACGCGGCGGGTGTGTGTGTGCAAGTGTGTGTAGACGTGGCGGGTGTGTGTGTGTGTGTGTGTGTGTAGACGCGGCGGGTGTGTGTGTGTGTGTGTGTGTAGACGCGGCGGGTGTGTGTGTGCGAGTGTTTGTAGACGCGGCGGGTGTGTGTGTGCGAATGTGTGTAGACGCGGTGTGTGTGTGTGTGCGAATGTGTGTAGACGCGGTGTGTGTGTGCGTGTGTGTGTGTACTGTGTAGACGCGACGGTTGACCCGACGTCCGTCTGGCTTCGTGCTCGTCTGTAGCAGTTCCTGCAGGACTCCCCGAACAGACGGACGGACGGAGCTCTGGCTGGCGATGAGTTCGCAGCTGGTTCAGCATGCTGTCCGCAGGCCGGAGCTGTCGGGGAAAAGAGTGTGTGTGTGTGTGTGTGTGTGTGTGTGTAGCTGTTTATCTTGCTTTACTTGTTGCTAAGAAGCGCGGCGCAATCATCCGATAGTCCCGTAAGGAGCTAGCCTACAATCTTGGCAGTTAACTCGTGGCATCCTGTGTGTGTGTGTGTGTGTGTGTGTGTGTGTGTGTGTGTGTGTGTGTGTGTGTGTGTTGTGGACCCCGGGATCTAATAACACAGTTTCAGGCGCGCCTTCAGAGTAAAATAAATGTGGTAATAAGTATTAATGATTATAAGTAATAAGCATTATATTATTAACGGATTAGCGCTACATAGTGCTTTTCTGCGGGACACTGCACATTATGGCCCAGATTAATCAGCAGCACAATGGTACTCAATGGTATTTTGCAACATTAGTAACTTCTGCTCTACCTATTCCAAGCTCATTCTCATCACTTGAGGTTAATGATGCTACAGACACTCTTTGCTCTACACTGGCATCCTGTCTGAATGCAGCATGTCCTCTTTCCACAAGACCCACTCGTTCTAAACCTCGCCATCCATGGCTGACAAACAGTATACGCTCAGTACGCAAGGAACTTAGAGCTGCTGAAAGGAAATGGCGTAAATCTGGAGATAGAAATGATCTTAGTAAATACCAGTCTATGCTATCATCTTTTTCATCCACTGTCACACTTGCAAAAACAACATATTATCAGAGTAAGATTGAGAACGCCACTGACAGCAGAAAACTTTTTGCTACGTTCAAGTCTCTTCTCAATCCTCCACCACCGCCATCAGCTACTTCACTGTCAGCAGATGACTTTGCAACATTTTTCACTGAGAAAGTTGCTAAGATAAGTGCTCAGTTTGATGACCCTATAAGAAGGACTCTGCCTGGTGTTAGCATGATGCCATCATTGGACTTTTTCTCTCCTCTTGATGAGGAAGCGGTCTCTCAACTGCTTCAGCGAAGCCGTCCAACAACATGCCCTTTGGATCCTGTCCCGTCTACGCTCCTGCAGTCTATAGCACCCGCTATTATACCAGCAGTCACACATGTATTTAATACTTCACTCAGTTCTGGAATAGTTCCTTCTTCTTTTAAACAGGCAAGAATTACGCCTTTGCTGAAGAAAAGTACACTTAATTCAACTGATGTGAAGAACTACAGACCTGTCTCCCTTCTTCCTTTCTTGTCAAAGGTTTTGGAGAAAGTGGTCTTCAAGCAAATGTGTGACTTCCTCTATCAGAATAACCTACTAGACCCTATGCAGTCTGGTTTCAAGAGTGGTCATTCTACTGAAACTGCTCTTCTATCTGTGACTGAAGCATTGAGAGTAGCTAAGTCCTCTGCTCAGTCATCAGTGTTAATTCTGTTAGATTTATCTGCAGCCTTTGATACGGTTAACCATGACATTCTCCTTTCTACACTATATGAACTGGGAATTTCTGGGAAAGCTCTTGACTGGTTCAAGTCTTACCTTAAAGGGCGTTCTTTTAGCGTGTCTTGGCAGGGACAGATATCAAAGTCTCATGACCTCACTACAGGAGTCCCCCAAGGATCAGTATTAGGGCCCCTCCTTTTCTCTATTTACACCACTTCTTTAGGTGGGATTATTCGCTCTCATGGATTTGAATATCATTGCTATGCGGACGACACTCAACTTTTCCTATCCTTCCCACCTGAGGACTCTAGTGTTTCCCATCGGATCTCTGCATGCCTGAAGGACATTTCAATCTGGATGAAGGATCAGCACCTTCAGCTTAATCTTTCCAAAACTGAGCTCTTGGTGTTTCCAGCAAAAACAGCCATTCCCCAACAGATGAACATCCAGCTTGATTCATCCTCACTGACTCCAACCAGATCGGCACGTAACTTGGGTGTCATAATTGATGACCAACTTACTTTCTCTGAGCATGTTGCCTCAATTGCAAAGTCATGTCGGTATACCCTGTACAACATTAGGAAGATCAGACCTTATCTGACACAAGATTCCACTCAGCTTCTTGTACAGGCAATGGTTATCTCCAAGCTGGACTACTGTAATTCTCTGTTAGCTGGCCTACCTGCTTGTGTATTAAGACCACTACAGTTGATTCAGAATGCTGCAGCACGACTGGTCTTCAATCAGCCAAAGAGGACACATGTAACCCCTCTCCTAGTTACTCTCCACTGGCTCCCTATAGTAGCCAGAATTAAATTTAAATCTCTCACTCTGGCCTATAGGACACTGACTGGATCTGCTCCCAGCTACTTCAGTTCTTTAATCACGATGTACATTCCCAACCGCCCATTGCGATCTTCTGAGGAGCGTCTGTTATGTCGACCAACCATACATGCTAGGTCAAATTGTAGATCCTATTCTTCAGTGGTTCCGTGTTGGTGGAATGAGTTGCCCAGTGCTCTCCGTTCCAGCAACAGCTTTGGATCTTTTAAGAGGGGTCTTAAGGCATATTTATTTAATATGCACTTAGTCCTTTGAGTTTGTGATGTGTTATGGTTTGTATAATAGTATTGTTTTGTTATAATTTGTCTATTGATAGAATTTGACATTTATTTTGCTATTGTCCTTAAATTTAGCCATACCATGCTTTAGTTATTATTATTATATATAATTAACTGAGTGACTTATTTGATTGCTATTCTCATTTCACTGTTTTATTTCTCATTAGATTAGTGCTTAAAATTATTGTTTTACTGCTAATATTACTATTCTCCCTAGTTTGTAATTGTTCACTGTTAATTTAATTTGTATTGTTATTTATTTGTATGTCGCTTTGGACAAAGGCGTCTGCTAAATAACCATAGCCATAGCCATAGCCATAGCCATAGCCATAGCCATAGCCATAGCCATACTCTCTGCAACTCTATATGGTGTGTGTCTGTGTGTGTGTGTGTGTGTGTGTGTGTGTGTGTGTGTGTGTGTGTGTGTGTGTGTGTGTGTGTGTGTGTGTGTGTGTGTGTGTGTGTGTGTGTGTGTGTGTGTGTGTGTGTGTGTTTGTGTGTATATGTGTGTAGCAACACAATGGTACTCTATGCAGTTCTATACGATGTGTGTGTGTGTGTGTGTGTAGCAGCACAATGGTACTGTATGCAATTCTATATGATGTGTGTAGGCTAATATGGGAGTCCCTCGGCCATGCCTCGGTCAGTCAAGGGCTCCTTAGTGTGAGGAGCACTAAAGTGCTGTAGTGGAGCCCAAAGCCCTTGACCACAGAGCTCTATTTCTGGGGGGGGGGGGGGGGGGGGGTTTGCCATATGCGCTTCCCAGCATGCTCTGCGTGATTGACAGACGCATGTGAGTCTCTGCTGGACGGCGCCCTTGTTCTATTGCCTTGGACTTGACCTGCTGGACCTCACACAGGTGCCACAGTCTGTGTGTGTGTGTGTGTGTGTGTGTGTGTGTGTGTGTGTGTGTGTCTGTGTGTGTGTGTGCGTGTGAGGCTGCTCTCTTGGTCTCCATCCAGGTCAGGTGGCATTCTGTTCTCGCTGGATTTTACCCACAATCCTCCACTCTCAGCCTCTCTCTTTTAGCACCCCTTCATTTCTCTCTCTCTCCCTCCCTCTCTCTCTCTCTCTCTCTCTCTCTCTCACACACACACACACACACACACACACACACACTGTCTCACTGTCTCTAGTGCACTGCTCTCTACTTTCAATCTGATATCTCCTCTTATCTTTTCTTATCCCAATCTCCTGTTATCGCTCTTTCCTGTTCCATCTCACTCTCACTCTCTTTCTCCCTCTCTCTCTCTCTCTCTCTCTCTCCAACTCTCTTTTCCTGTTCCCTCTCCCTCTCCATCTCCCTCTCTCTTTTGCTCTCTTTCTCTCTTTCCTGTTCCCTCACTCTTTTTCTCTCTCTTCCTCTCAACCCCTCTCTCTCTCTCTCTCTATCTCTATCTCTCTTTCCTGTTCCCTCTCACACTCTCTCTTCCTCTCTGTCACTCACTCCATTTCTTTTTCTCACATCCTCTGTGTCTCTCTATGAGTGTGTAATTCTGACTCACTCTCTCTCCATTTCCACAGAAGATAGCTAATCGCTTGTTTCCTGGAACCCTCGAGATTTTGCCATTGGGTCACGATAAGGCCTGTCCCTTTACAGTTTTTCACAATTGCTAGAACACCTTTTTCAGAACTCTTTACCTTTTTCTCAAAACTGTGAACACAAAACTCATTTCTCAAACTACATTCTCGAAACCCTTCAATCTTGTTGCAAAACTGAACAATCACCTCAAAACACTTTTAACTTTGCTCAAAACTAACTAATGGTCTCAAATCATTGAACACATCAGGAAAAAAAGTTAAAATTAAAAAATTACACTCCTGCAGAGCAGTGATAAGGCAATACACCAAACAATGGAAGACACAGTTTTCAGGGCAGGGTTTATGGCTCCTGGAAGAATTGTATTCAATCTCATTTGAAAAATAAAATATCACAATGAAAATAAAGAATAAGTACTTATAAAACTCTCTACTCATATCCTCTAGCCTATATGAAGATATAAATCAATAGTTTTGTAAGTGAACAGAAAGACAGGCCAATACTGTACTGAATATGATTTGTACTGTGATGCCACATACTCTGATAGTACTGTAAGTATGCAATACTGTAATATTGTATTGTGCCTAAATTTAGACTTACTTGGACATACTGATAAATCAGCTCTTTCACTCTCTCAGAGTTGAGCTCAAAGGGTAGTAAGTGTGTAACAGTGGATGTTCAGTGATTACTGTACTGTATGATAATGGACATGTACGCTATTTCTCTTCTGTAGTCTGAATCTTTGGATTATTGACGCCACAGAGAAACCACTGATGTTGGGTTGGACCATGAAGTCCTGCTTCTCTCATTGGCATTCCATGAACCACAACATGGTCAATGATTGTTGCCCAAATATCATCATTTACAGTATTGCAACTCTTGGGACTCTCTGTCTTTCTCTTCATCCTCTTCCTCCTACCTGCACCCTCCTCTTCCTTGTACCCCACTTCTACTGTAACACACACTTGTTGTCCCCTGCGTCTCTGTCAACTCTGAACTGACTTATATTGGTTGTCAGATCATTAGACAGAAGTGTTATCAATTTTGAGTGGTAGTGTTCAAATGGAGACAACTGTGCACTAATTGTGTTCAACTTCTGCGTTGTTTGGTTATCAATATAATTAAGAAGTGCATCAGAATGCACAATGTGTTCACAGTTTTGCAAAAAGGGTAAATGAGTTTGGTAAAATGGGTGAAGTGGGTGAAAGTAGTCTATGGTTTTGCCAAAAAAGGGAATAATTCAATAAATGTGTTCAGGCATTTGAGAATTTGATTCAGAGAATGGGGTTTAGTGTTTGAGCAACTGTGAAAAACTGTAATGGTGACCCTCTGCTCTTAGAGATCTCTCCTTGGTGTTTACGGCGAAATGTTCATGGCCTTGCGGTGGCCTTGCACTAGATTGGGTGATGCTGAAGGACTTGAGGTGGTTCTGGTGAAGCTGTGGCTTGGCCCGGTGGAGGGGAATGCGTGGACCTGCGGTGTGTGTACGGAATGACGAGGGTTGGCTTGGAGCATGTGGGAAATAGTGGGAGTGGACGGACACAGGCACACACACACACACACACACACACACACACACACACACACTTCAATACTTAAATTATGAGTCGGGGTCCGTGATTTAGCTTTTGTGGCTAACGTGTAGTTACTGCAGTATTTGGTAGAGTGGCTGTTTGTATAGCGAGTGTGTTTGTCCGTGCTGCAGTGTCTAAAAGACTAAACATCAACATGCCGTCAAGCCTGGACGCTAAACCATAAACATAAACTCCAAAGCTCTTTGGAGAGCCGCTAGAGATGTGTGTGTGTGTGTGTGTGTGTGTGTGTGTGTGTGTGTGATAAGGTCCCATAAGACGGGGATAAGACAGGCCCAGTCTGATAAGGCCTCTTGAGACACACTAAGACAGGTCCACTCTGATAAGTGAGGCTAGATTGGACGGAAAGCAGAGATCTCACGGGGAGATAGCATTGCTCTTGTCTGCTACTAAGAGTTCCTTCAACTAAGACGCCTTCCGCTAAGTTGAGACTGTAATACTGTTATCAACCTTTTGTACAATATATGAAATTATCAACAATAACTTTTGAAGACCTCGGCCTGACCATTGTGTTCACATTCACATCATAGGTTGTCATTATATTGCTTGTAAATGTAAAGAGATGTCCTAAAATATAGCGATGACTAGCCTGAACTAAGGAGCTACTTTACTGTTAGACAGTTGTGCATATCGATGTCTCCAAAGAGCATTCACTCTGCTGTGGCTGTTGGCTGGTGAAGTGCTGTGGTTACATAGGGTGAGGGGATTATGCAGGTAGTATGTGTTTTTTCAGTGTATGTGTGTGTGTGTGTGTGTGTGTGTGTGTGTGTGTGTGAGTGTTAACTAACCCTTAAAGATCTAGGCCCTGTGGGGACAGAGTGGTGTAGACTTGAATGTTGTATTGATATTTGTGGCCGTGTGTGTGTGTGTGTGTGTGTGTGTGTGTGTGTGTGTGGACATGGTGGAGCAGCGATGGCATCACAGAGTCGCTCCATCCGGGTTTGGTTCCCGCCGTTGTGAATCTTTGGACAAAAGCGCCCGCTAAGTTTCAGTCAGATTTAGTTTTAGCCGAAACGTTGGTGTAATTTGTGGCTGTGTTCCTTTGGCAGCTGTAATCGGGTTCTGGCTGAGCGCCTGGCTGTGGAGTTCGGAGAGGAGGTGCATACTGTACTGTAACCATGGCATCTGCATGGAGCTTCTGAGGAAGTGAACATCAGTGGAGGCTTCAGGCAGTGCTAGCCTGCTGTGCTAGCTGAATGGCACCTTGCTTAAGAGTGATGTGTGGAGGTTATGATAACCTCCTGGGGGGTATTCCAAGTGAGTGGTCTAGTGACAAACCTGGCTAAGTTAACTCAGAGTAAGCGGTAAACCTCCTACAAGAAGAGGCCAATGGCATTGTTTTTTGTTAGGAGAATAAAGCCATACAGCTTTTCTATTAGGAGGTTTACCACCTACTCTGAGTTAACTTGCCCAGGGTTGTCACTAAATCACGTACTTGGAATACCCTCCTGTTCTTTCCACCCACCCACACCTCCTCTGTGCTGGGCTTTGACTAGCCAACACTGCAGAAAAGGGGTGTCTAAAAACAAGATAAAAACACTGAATCTGGGGCCGCAAAGGGCTACAGCGCTCATGCCATGTTTGGGTTCGACTCCGACCTGCAGTCATCTCCCGATCCCACCCCATCTCTCTCTCAAGGTCAAGGTCAAGGTCAAGGTTAGATTTATTGCCATATAGTGAAGATACACAATAGGAATGTTTTACAGCCAATTCACGTATGAATATGGTTGACAGCAACAGACATAAAATAGACAAAGACATGACAATAGTGACAATAGAAGCTGAGGTAGTAATGTTGAAAGTGCTGATGATATGCAGGCAGAGAGCAGTTAAGTAAAGTGCAGTGGACAACACAACTCACTTCCTGTCTCTCTTTACTCTCCAGTATGATTAAAGGCAAAAAAGCCCCAAAAATATACAAAAAAATGCAGCAAGATCATTAATTTCACTTGACAAGATTTCTTGAATTAAGATAATTACATCTAGAAATAAATTATCGAACACTTCTAAATCTCATTTTTTTTTTTATCTTGATAAGATAAAATAATTTGCATTGTACGTGCAGGCTGGATCCTGTGGTAGTTAAGGCTCAGCTGCTAGCCTGCCCTCACAGCAGTACTGGGCTGTGGTTAAGTGCTGTTGTACTTTAGCCATTAGCGCTGTCCGGCTCCGGTCAAGTGCTGTTGCAGCTAGGGCACAGTTAGCCTGCTGAGCTAGCCGCAGGACTAGCTGCTCATTAGCGGTGTTGGTCTCTGGCTAAGTGTTGCTGGTTAGCCTGCTGAGCTAGCAGCAGGAGCTAGCCTCTTATTAGCGCTTGGCGAGAGGTAAGGGCTCCGTTTGTGTGTGTGTGTGTGTGTGTGTGTGTGTGTGTGTGTGTGTGTGTGTGTGTGTGTGTGTGTGTGTGTGTGTGTGTGTGTGTGTGTGTGTGTGTGTGTGTACACGAGGTAAGGCCACCGGCCGCTGGTGCAGGAGATGACAGGGTCCGTATTAGAGAGGAAAGGAGCGGAGTAGAGTGGATCTGACTGCTCCTTAGAAGCAC
>NC_085000.1:12452167-12454667 GCF_963854185.1 Sardina pilchardus | reverse complement strand
ATTTGGATCTGTCAAAAGTTTCATCCTATATGTATCTCCAATTCTAGGGAGTTTTCCTTGCCCCTGTCACTCATGGGCTCTCTCTGAATGTTTAACACTCTGTAAAGTGCCATGAGACATGTGCAATGTTTTGGCGCTCTATAAGTGAAATTAAATTGCAATTGAAATGGACTTCTCATGTGTCACACCGTACAACTCCTCTTCTCTCCTCTGTACCATAGTAGCATTGATATGCTTATTAATACCAACCATCATGACTTATTTACTTACTCGCACTCTCTCTCTTGAAATTGAAGTTCAATTGTGATTGCCAAAGAGGGCGCCATTTAGTAAAAAAAAATCCATTCCAATACCCTGCCTGAATATAAGGTTTTAATTGGGCTTGTGAAGTTGCAATTTAGTTTATTTTGTATAAATCAAAGCTTAACCCCAAGTTGTCCTTTGGACTAAAAAAGTGCCTGCTTAATGTAATGTAAATGTAATGTAAATAATAGTAACACTTTCTCTCTCTCTCAACTGCACCTCAGGCGGCGTTCCTGTTGTCCATCCTGGCGTTCACGGACATGATCGCGCGTCCCTCCATGGGCCTGCTGGCCAACACGCGCTGGGTGCGCCCGCGGATCCAGTACTTCTTCGCGGCGTCGGTGCTCTACAACGGCGTGTGCCACCTGCTGGCGCCGCTCTCGGTGGACTACCTGGGCTTCGCCCTCTACGCCATCTTCTTCGGCATCGCCTTCGGCTGGCTCAGCTCCGTGCTCTTCGAGACGCTCATGGACCTGGTGGGGGCGCAGCGCTTCTCCAGCGCCGTCGGCCTCGTCACCATCGTGGAGTGTGGACCCGTGCTGCTGGGACCGCCCATGCTGGGTGAGTGTGTGTGTGTGTGTGTGTGTGTGTGTGTAGCTAGAATGTACTGTTACTGTAACATTACTGTATATAAACACCCATATCAAGCATTTCTGGGCTAAAATATTTCAAACAGATGTAACATAGTCAAAACATAACATATTAGAATATGAAATAATGTTAGCTGCCATTGAACACTATTATTAACGTTTGTCCTAGCACTGAACTCGATAAACGCACCGTCCCGTTCAGAGTTCATGGTTGCTACAACAACCCTTGCTGAGCTTAGTACAGTAGACTGACAAGATGACAGTGCAATTGTGGTTGAAATACTCCCAAAACACTCAAGATAACAAAGCAAAATATATCTGTATCAAAAAATCGGATGTTGTTTCATTCTAAACAATATGCAAACAGTGGTGGAAGGGCATTACGAAGTTTAAATCTCACTATAATCTCTGAGCTATGCTATCCCTCTCCGTCTATCCGGTTATCCCTAATTGCCTATCCGTCCCATCATAACCCATTGATTCGACTTGTCTTCTTGCCGTCCGACTAGGCTATTTTGCTGTGGCGCGAACAATTATGACATCATTGGCAAAGGGTGAATACTATAACGTGTGTGTGTGTGTGTGTGTGCACAGGTAAGCTGAAGGACATCTACCATAACTACCGCTACACGTACATGGCGTGCGGGGTGATCCTGGTGGTGGCGAGTGTGTTCCTGTTCGTGGGCATGGGCATCAACTACAAGCTGCTGGAGCGGGAGCGGCGGGCCGAGGAGCGCAATGCCGACGCCCTCCAGCAGGAGGCAGACGGTCACAAAGGGGAGGGGCCTAGCGCCGTCACGCCTCTCACTGCCCCCGAGGACGAGCAGCTGAAGGAGGACTCCGTCTAGGTCCCGTGACGCACACACACACACGCGCCTGTGTGACAACGCGACACCGGTGAACTTTGACCTCTCATCTCTGAACTCCCGGGCCCACGCAGGTGTGTGTGTGTGTGCCACTGTCCACACGAGTACTGGAAGAGTTCTAATGGACGACAATAGCGAACAAACAAACAAACAAACAAACAAACAAACAAACAAACAAACGAAATACGGACAAAACAAATGTGATTTTACTGTAGTAGTGGCAACACACACACACACACACACACACACACACACACACACACACACACACACACACACACTCACACTGACAAACAGAGAAAATTGTGTGACTAACAAATTCTACACTCCAGGACATGCTAGTGAACAAACATTGACAAAGAAGAAAGATGAGATTAGTGAGGTGGACAAGCATTTTACACACACACACACACACACACACACACACACACAACATGTTTTGGGAAAGTTTAGTCATGACTGGAACGTTTCTCCCTGTAAATACCAAGTTCACTCACCAGCTTCACAGCAAAACTTGCCAGACAGACCAGGCAGTAGGATTCTGTTGGTTTGGACCACCGGACAGTCTGCCTGTGTGTGTGTGTGTGTGTGTGTGTGTGTGTGTGTTTGTGTGTGTGTGTGTGTGTGTGTGTGTGTGTGTGTAAACTCTAGTGCTTATAGAGGAATGATATCAGTTGTGGATTTGCGATTCACACCCCAACGGAGCGCTCCAGACTGCCCCTGAGCTGGAGATTGGATTCT
>NC_085000.1:12434667-12447167 GCF_963854185.1 Sardina pilchardus | reverse complement strand
TGAATTGTTAACAAAATGTATACAAATTCTGAATTAAAAATATGAAATAGAAACCAGACAAGCCATTTTCTGTGTGTATGGAAGGTTTGAGCAGAGACTAGGATTGCCACTGCTGTGAATGATCTGTATCCTGCTTAAGGCAATAAGGTTTTCAATGAAATTTCATAGTGCTCCTAAATTGTTTTCTGTGCTCCTGAATTTTTTCATTTAGGAGCACCTATGCTCCTAGTGAAAAAGCTAAGCGTACAGCCCTGGCCCCTCGGCCCTCTGATGCCCTACGCACAGTGTGTGCCACACATGAGACTTCAGCGTAGCGTAGCACGCAGGGTCAGAACGGGCCCGGGGTCAGTGCGTTCGCATCTGTGTCCATGTGGCGGCGCTCTAATGGCGCTTTGGTGCCCTACGAACAGTGTGGTAGGAGCGGCAGCACTATAGCTACGCTGAACGGGTCAGACTCTCACTAGAGCACGCAGGGTCAGTGGGTTCGCATCTGTGTCCATGTGCTGGCGCTCTATATGGGCATGTGCAGTTTGTGTGCAAATGTGGCCGTCTAGAGGTCGTCTAGAGGTCGTCCTGAGGGTGTGACTTGCATGTGCGTACTGCGCACCTCGGGTGAGGATGCAGACAGTTGGTGTGTGTGTGTGTGTGTGTGGGAGGACACTTGGCATGTGTGTGTCCATTCTGTCTGAGGCTGTGAAAATGTTTTGCTTTATAATACAAATGCAGGATCAAATGTGAATCCATTTTTGAGGAAAAAAAATGCAGCAGTTGAACAGATATTTCTGAAATAATAAACGTGTTGAAAGAGGATGGATGAGTGGCCAGTCTCTGTTTATGTGAGCCAGGAGCACCACTGGCTCAGCAGTTAAGGGGTTAATTCTCCTCATCAGGACCCCATGGCAGGACATATATGAGTATAGGACAGCACATATACTCAGCACAGGAAGGGCATGTTCGGCAGGTTAGAGGAGAGGCGGGAGATGGGGTTCAGAACAGCACAGCAAGGGCACGTTCGGCATGTTCAAGTTAGAGGTGATAGGAGAGGAGCTGCTCTCGGAGTGAGTGAGTTTTGCACAGATTATGGGGGATTGAGAGGGATGTCCCTCCACTGATTGTGTTGGTTTGAGTGTTTGCTTTGGCATGCTTCTGCTAGTCTTTCTTTTTGAGTGTGCACAAATTTGTCAAGGACAATCAAGGACGAAGCTTTTTAGGACAATCAAGAACGAAGCTTTTTAGTCCTGCTGCAGTGTGTGCGTTTTAGTGTGAGGGCCTTGTTTGTGCGTACGTGCGTATGTAGGTGTGAGCACGAAAGCTGAGGGTTTAGTTGGAGTGTGTGTGTGACTGTGTGTGTGTGTGTGTGTGTGTGTGTGTGTGTGTGTGTGTGTGTGTGTGTGTGTGTGTGTTTGTGTGTGTGTGTTTGTGAGCTCGTTTTCTAACGGCTTAGTTGGTGTGTGTGTGTGTGTGTGTGTGTGTGTTTGTGAGCATGCGCGCTAAAGGTTTAGTTAGCGCATGTGTGTGAGATGCAGGACCTCATTCTGTCACTCGGGTGATGGAGTGTTCTACCGCCCTGCGCTGAAGAACTGCCTGCTCTCCTCGCCCTGTCAGAGGCCCTGCTGCCAGGCACACACACACACACACACACACACACACACACACACACACACACAAGAACTGCCTGCTCTCCTCTCATGTCAGAGAGGTGCCAGACTGTTCTGCTCTTGTGTCTAAGACGACCAGAGAGAGTGTGTATGAAGCTGCCACTGAGACATTACTCCTTATGACACACACACACACACACACACACACACACACACA
Organism: Sardina pilchardus; assembly: GCF_963854185.1. NCBI lineage: Eukaryota > Metazoa > Chordata > Actinopteri > Clupeiformes > Clupeidae > Sardina > Sardina pilchardus. The sequence goes on along the minus strand of NC_085000.1, from coordinate 12,445,352 downwards.
CACACACACACACACACAGACACACACATTACTCCTTATGAAACCCATCATGAGTTCAGGCCCTGGGGTGCCCACACGTCCCCGGTTTCAGGGGACAGTCCCCGTGTTTGGTTGCCTGTCCCTGGGGAAATACAGAGAAGCTACCTACAGTATGTCCCCGTTTTTTGAAGATAAAACTTGTATGTATTTCAATCAGATTGATAATGAAACTGATAATGTCCCCGTTTTCCCCACATTTTTGGGATTACGTCCCCGTTTTTTGTCTCGGACATCTGGTCACCTTGAGTTCAGGCCTGGGTAGATCTTCCTTCCCTGACAGTGGCCATATACTAGCCCCTCCCAACCTGCACTCTTAGATGAGAAGGTGCTATATAGAGCCAAAAATGGTTCTTTTGTGGTTCATATATGGCACCTCTAAATGGTTCCTTAAACCATTTTGAAGGGCTGTTACGGCTGGCTCTAGCCATAACATAAAATGGAGGCAGACAACAGAATTAAGGTTAACCGAAAAGTATTTTATTTAAAGTAGTCAAAGATAATAAATATATGTAGTCAAATGTCTAGGGGAAAGAAAGATAAGTTAAGTGTATGTGTGCGATGCCTATGTCAGTAATAAGAAAGTAAGTAAGTATATGCTAAAGAGAAAGTATATGCTAAAGAGTATATGCTAAAGAGAAAGTATATCCTAAAGAGTATATGCTAAAGAGAAAGTATATCCTAAAGAGTATATGCTAAAGAGAAAATAAGTAGTGTGAGAGAATATGCCTTAATGGCACCCAGTGCCCATAATGAAAGATAGTGCCCAACGGGAAGTGTGTAGAAGCCCCTTAAATATGCAGCCACACCTTCATCAGGTGTGTGCAATATGTAATTAAGACGACCAGGTCTGCACTGCCCGTGCACTGACTGCACAGAGCCTGATTGGGGCACAGGGGGTCGTAACACCTCCCTTCCAAAAAGAAGGTTCCCAATAGGAAACCTGATACAGAACATAAACAAAGACATCCTGTGATCCCAACTAGTCAACCCCGCTTCAAGATCCCCACATCCTGGGCCCTAGGACATAGAGAAAAGGGAGAGACATGAAAAATACAAAGATCAAATAAATAGAAGATAACTACAAATCCCACAAATATCCCATCCCACATGGTGAACTAGCCGTGGAATAAAAGCTAGAACAATGAGCACAAAGAAACAACAAAGATGGTCACATTGAAAATGATCAGAGTATGAAGTGATAAACACCTCCCTTCCAAAAGAATCAGGCCATGGTTCTCTAACCACGCTCTGTGAGATCACTCGATGGGCAGAGTGATCACAATGACCACCAATGGCCAACAGTGTGGTGCAGTCTACAACTGCATTGGTGTATCTATAATGTACACATCCTGTGCTATTGAGCAGCATACATGGGGAGCTACCCCTGTTGCAAACAAGCCCAACTGAACCACAGGTACTCACCAGTCCCTGTTTCGTAGCAGAGACATGGCTGGCATCTTTAATGGGTGGTACCATCCCACTAACACCACCATATCCTGTGAAGATGTAATCAGGGTCAACAAGGGAAAGGGAGAGGTGAGGCTCCGTAAAGCCAACATTAGACAGAACACCATTGGAGAAACTACTATCGGACACTTCCGAACACAACTTAGAGCTCTCAAGCTCCACACATTCTGCTGGTACAGCAAGGACACTTCCTGCTTTAGGCTCATCAACAAGCAGAACAGAACAGTCAAATACAGAACACACACCCTTAACCAGACCCACAGATGAATCAGCCAAGCCAGTCGGCTCCATGCACTCTATCATAGCAGTAGCAGGCTGAGTGACATCTGCTGGATCTTTGCTGGAATTTAGCTCAGCAGCAGACGGGTCTGCGCACACAGGTGGTTCCACCATCTCATGGTCTATCACCATCTCAGGTACAGACTCTAAAATAGGCAGACACAATGCAGAGCTTTTCCTTACCACCACTCCAGCCAAATCATTTCCCAAAATAAATGAGACACCAGGCACTGGTAGCTTCGGCCACACGGCCACCACCACACTACCAGTGACTATGTCAGAAGATAAGTAAACCTTGTGTAATGGCACTTTAATAGTGGCTCCCTCTAAACCTCGGAGTAGAACACAAGCTCCTGTTGCAGTCTTGTCAGACAAGGGCAAAACATCAGCTAGTAAAATGGATTGTGCTGCCCCTGTATCTCGAAGGATGCGGATAGGTGCACTGCACTCCTGACCCAATAGGGACACGTCACCGTCTGTGATGAAAGGTGCATAGCCTAGCAGAACACTGTTCTCACATCCTGGAGAGGAAACACCATTAACAGAGTCTTCATTCTGATCACAATTATCAGCTCTACCAGACACGGCCAATCCCACAGACTTGGTTGCCTTATGCTTGTTAAGAAGTGCTGAACAGTCTGCCACTTTATGTCCAGCCTTCCTGCAATAAAAGCAAATGATCTCTCTAGTGACAGGGCCACGACTGGAACTAGCAGAGGATGAGGAGTATTGGGAGTCTGAGTCTCTAGACCCACGCCTAAGTCTATTCCTTGGCAGGTTGCTCTGTTGAACTCGGTCATTACTCCATCGCCAGTCATAAGACTTATGTGTGAGATGGTACTCATCAGCTAAGACGGCCGCAGTCTCCAACTTTTGCACCCTCTGTTCATTCAGGTAGACCACTATTGCTGGAGGAAGACAATTTTTAAACTCCTCTAAAAGGATTAGCTGTGTTAAGTCTTCGTGTGTCTCAGCCTCCTGAGATGCACACCACCTTTCAAAGGTTCTCTCTTTATTCCTAGAGAACTCCACATAAGTCTCCTGATGTGATTTCTTTAAATACCTGAAACGTTGTCTATACGCTTCAGGGACCAGTTGATATGCATGCAAGATTGTCCTTTTAACAACATCATACTGGCTACACTGCTCAATGCTAAGTGCAGTAAAAACATCTTGTGCCTTCCCAGTTAACACACTTTGAAGAAGCAGAGGCCACATCTCCTTAGGCCACTTCATAGTAATGGCAACCTTTTCAAAGTGGGTGAAATATTTGTCCACGTCCTTCTCTACGAAGGGTGGAACGAGTCGGAAATTACGAGCCACATCGAATTTTGGCACAACATACTCTGGGGCTGGATCTATAGGGTTAATATGAGGTGCTGCAGGGAGAGGAGACTCAGGTCTTCTACCAGCTATTTCGAGCTCTAACTTCTTGAGCGTGAAGTCGCGCTGTTCACGTTCTTGCTCACGCTCACGTTCGCGTTCGCGCTCACGTTCTTCACGTGCCAGCTTCCGTTCTTGTTCGCGTTCTTCACGCTCTATTCTCACCAGTTCGATTTGCTGCTCTAGCTTACGAAACTCAATCTCCTTCTCTATCTCCTTTTCCTTAATTGCTCGAACCTCTCTGTCAGCCCTAAGTTTTTCAAGGTCCAGCTCTAACTGCTTTTGTTGCAGAACCATGGCTTGTTTCTCCTCACTCACTTTTGTTACAATATCACCAGGGATAGTTTCAATAGGTTTTGCGCCAAACACACCTTTAGTTGTTAACTGGTTCTTAATGGCTAAAAATAAAGTTTCTTTAATATGTTTCTCCTGAGAAGTTATTATTAATTCATAATGCTCAGACAGCTGCCATAACTGGTCCTTGGTCAAACCCACTAGCAACTCTTCTGAAGGATTAGTTAAAAACTCCTCTAGAAACGTAGCCATGACCACTGTAAAAAGTAGGGAAGTTGTAATTAAATACGGCACAAGATAAACAACCAAAGCGCACCACTAGAGGCTATCGCGACCTATGAAATATACGTCGAAAATGGAAACCAAGCCTCCTGGTAATATAAAATCAGATCAGGAATAGGCAACTATAAAAAACAAACGGCATAAATGTATCGCTCCTCACACAACACAAACACTCCCCTTATGAGGATTACTGCAAGCAAATCAATGATGGCAGATAGGCACGACAACAAAAAACGTAGGCCTACTCAAATTCAAAAAAATTTGCTTTAACCCAGAACATCCTAAATGCTATACAGAAATCGCTTGGTAACCATGCAACCCTCACTAGGCTACTGTTATCACAACGAGTGTAGCAAATTACTAAAAAATGACGTGACAACTTGCCCCGTGCAAGCCGCATAAACAAGTCATTCAGAACTTCACCGGCACCCACTAGCGCTGGCTGAAGATCTCGCTTACGAACTCTCGCAAGCAGCTACACACAGGTAACCGTTCGTATCCTAACAAAACTTTAGGCTATACAATGACTAAGGATAGTCTAACACACTCAGACAATCACTTGTGCTTGCCATTCACAAGTCATCAAACAATTAGCCAATCACAAAACGAACGCTACAAACTTACCAAAGCACGCACACAGACAAAGAGCACTCCACATTAATCCAGGTGAAAATCCGTCGACCAATCGCCAGTATTTTGCTGAATTTGCTATTAAACAGTCCTCCGGTTTCCTGAATACCATAACCAACTACCTCCACCTGACTAGTCTTCAGGAGCGTGCCGGCCTCGGGGCGACTGATTAACGCGTGAACCTCGTCACAATTATGATTAACAAATTGTGCGAGAAGCGTGCCCCCAACAGGAACTCTAGATTCCCGACCAGGATTACCCCTAAAATTAAATAAAGATATGAAAAGACAAAACAAAAAACAGTGCACCGTTGGAAGGGCTGAGCCCAGCTGGAGCACTCTACCTATAACCGGAGTCTGATAATTAACTCAATTGAATTTTCGGAAATGTGCTCACCTGGATTACTGGGAGCAGTCTAGGTCCAATCTCACAAACTATTATCCCGGACGAGCCCCCAAATATGTTACGGCTGGCTCTAGCCATAACATAAAATGGAGGCAGACAACAGAATTAAGGTTAACCGAAAAGTATTTTATTTAAAGTAGTCAAAGATAATAAATATATGTAGTCAAATGTCTAGGGGAAAGAAAGATAAGTTAAGTGTATGTGTGCGATGCCTATGTCAGTAATAAGAAAGTAAGTAAGTATATGCTAAAGAGAAAGTATATGCTAAAGAGTATATGCTAAAGAGAAAGTATATCCTAAAGAGTATATGCTAAAGAGAAAGTATATCCTAAAGAGTATATGCTAAAGAGAAAATAAGTAGTGTGAGAGAATATGCCTTAATGGCACCCAGTGCCCATAATGAAAGATAGTGCCCAACGGGAAGTGTGTAGAAGCCCCTTAAATATGCAGCCACACCTTCATCAGGTGTGTGCAATATGTAATTAAGACGACCAGGTCTGCACTGCCCGTGCACTGACTGCACAGAGCCTGATTGGGGCACAGGGGGTCGTAACAAGGGCTTATCAAAGAAACCCCTATAAATCATTCTTTAAAGCCTGCATGGTTCTTCTACAGTATATAGCACCACCAACCATGTTTTTTTAGTGTATGCCCTGCCTCAGAAGCGTGATGTAGTGTGTGTGTGTGTGTGTGTGTGTATGTGTGTGTGTGTGTGTGTGTGTGTGTGTGTGTGTGTGTGTGTGTCTGTGTCTGTGTGTCTGTGTGTCTGTGTCTGTGTCTGTGTCTGTGTGTGTGTGTGTGTGCGTGTGCGTGTGCGTGTGCGTGTGTGTGTGTGTGTGTGGCAGCACGGTGAGAGCTTATATGTGTGTGAGGTGTGTGTGTGTGTGTGTGTAGTGACCGGTTCTTTATTAAGATAGCTGAGGGATGAGAGGGTCTAAGGAGAGCTGATTCAAACCATGTGAATTCATCTCGTTTTTAAACATCTTTTAAATACAGCGCCGTACAGTCAGACTGTGGTTGAGGAGAGGAGAGGAGAGGAGAGGAGAGACTGTCTTTGTGTTGGCATAAGCTGTGTGAGAGACTCGCTTTTTGTGTCCCTCTGCTTTGTGTGTGTGTGTGTGTGTGTGTCTGACAGAGAGAAGAGAGAGAGAGAGAGAGAGAGAGAGAGAGAGAGAGAGAGGGGGAGAGAGAGAAGGAGGGAGAAAGAGATTTAGAGACTCCACTCTGGTGTGAATTGAATTGAGGATGGTGTGGTGTTTGTGTGTGTCACCACTGGAGACAAGATGACCAGCAGCCACTCCCATGGCGACCTCACTGACCGGTGACAGTGTGGCGTCACATAGCCGCGGCCTGTTGAGGCCACTGATCTATAAAGAATATTTATTACTATTTAATATATTCTTTATAGATCAGTGGTTGAGGCTCTCCAGAACTATAACTTTCCAGTTCCCTCACTAACAGTGCAAACTGCGTAAGTTAAGAGCTTCAACACCCAGGAGGCTGTCGAACCAATGAAGCTTTGTCTGTATTATAAGGCCCTTTGGATGTACAGTGAGGACTTTATAAAAATGCAAACATGAGTTTGAGTCTGTGACACAGGAGCCTCCATCCCATAATGGGGACTGCAGAGTAAAAAAGATGGGGGAGGAGGAAAGAGAAAAATGAGAGGGATCGTTACAGAAGCTTTTTTAACTTAACTTGAGCAGAATATCATTGGAAAGTTTCTTTTGAAAATAAATTGATTATAGGCTACTATTTCACCACTCAACCGCTAGATGGCGTGCACACTACGGCTCTGACAAATCTCGGCTCTGGGCTCTAAACATAACATAAATGGAAAAACGCTTGTCATTTTCTTTTTTGTAGGCCACTTGTACGTATAGTCTTAAATCAATTCCAAAAAACAACACCTTTGTGTGTTCTTTGACGACTTGGAATCAGAAACACATTCATTTTGACAAACCAGTGAGATGTTTGAGAAGTTCAGGGGTCGTTTCCATAGAAACACACTAGCGTCGTCCAGTCTGGGCTGAAGAAGTTGTCGTGCTAACGCTAAGTGAGGTTGTCAACTCAATTCATCTTTGTAGGTGTGGAGAGCTCGTCTGAGTAATAGCGTGAAACATGTCAGCTGCAGTAATTCCACTGTCTAACCCGAAAGGTGGGAAGAAGTTATGTGAATTATGTCACAAGCCAGCGTATCTTCAATGCACAAAGTGTCGTGTGACATACTATTGGTGAGTTGTTAGCTTGCAATGATAATAAGATAATTAAAGATATGTAGCACTATCGCAAAACTTATAAAATCTTTGGTTGAGATGTGAAAACTGTTTATCATCTTGTCGAAGCTCTAGGTCTAGGTTTGAATGATGGGAATGCTAGATGATAATAACGTTACCATGTTAGATAATATGCCTAGTAGGCTACTGGCCACACACCAGCATGATATTTTCAGTTTTGCGTTGTTTTAGTGACGTTCGTTTTTAAAAGACAATATTCTTAATTCTCCGTGCTTTTCCTTAGTTGTTCTGGGGCCATATAAGGTCCATCACTATTTCTCCTACCCCTGTACCTTGGTCATCTGCCCTTGGAACATCTGCCCAAGACACAGAGGCTAATTGTCTCTGGCAGAATAAAACAACAAACTGGACATTTCTAGTTCAGCGCTTCTTCCGGGTAATTAGTTAGCCTCGGCCACGAGGGGGCAGTAGAGCTCCACCGGACTCCAGTGAGCATCACATGATGCGTGATAAAGCGTCTTGAATGCGGAGGGGAGAGGTTGTGGAGGTTGAGCGGGTTCAGACAGCTGGAAACCAATTTATGCTGAGACGGAAGACTCAGCCACACAAAAATAGACTGCCAGGCAAGTTTTCATTCCCCAGGAAAAAAAGGGATGAGTGCGTAACTGCTAGTTACCCGATGAACGACTGCACCATTTGCAAAAAATACAGCTTGTATTCTTGTAGCCTACGCCTACCGTTGGAAAAAAAAACAACAACTTAACAATGCTGTTCTCTAAAGATTTTCTTTCATGAGGCCACATCATCAGCGTCTTGCAAGAGGCCTAATAGCCGAGTGCACAATGTGTGCAGTGTCAGTGGCTGCTTTGTGACGGCTCGTCTCCAGTGTCTTGTGCCGCGGTGCCGGTGGCTGTGTCCACAGAGCCTCTCAGTAATGCTGCTTCTGTCAGGGCAGGCCAACACTGAGCTGACTATGGCCTCTGTGCATTCTTCTCTTCTCTCCATACGCCTCTGTGCTCGCGCCCGAGTGTGTGTGTGTGTGTGTGCTGCTGTCTCCATACGCCTCTGTGCTCGGCCCCGAGGGGACACTGCTTAGCAGCTGAACCACCAGCCGCTGCTCTCCTCAGGGAGCTGGTCTGTGTGTGTGTGTGTGTGTGTGTGTGTGTGTGTGTGTGTGTGTGTGTGTGTGTGTGTGAGAGAGAGAGGCATAGAAAGAGTGAGAAAGAGAGAGACAGGGAAAGAAGGAGACAGAGAGAGAGGGGGAGACAGATAGAAGAGGGAAGAGAGAGAATAAGAGGGAGGGAGAGGGAGCATGGAATGGAGAGAAAGGGATAAGAGAGAATGAGAGAGAGAGAGAGAGAGACAGATAGAGGGAGAGGGGAAGATAAAGAATAAGAGGGAGGGAGGTAGAGGGAGGGAGCAAGAAATAGAGAGAAAGGGGTAAGAGAGAGAGAGAGAGAGAGAGTGAGCGGTAGAGAGAGAGAGAGAGAGATGTTTTGTATGTTAGTGCGTTCAGTGCTTTTATGATACTACTGTGTTATCTGTAACACTAGCTTTGGCAACATTGTGCAAACAGTCATGCTAATAAAGCTCCTTTGAATTGAATTGAATTGAATTGAGAGAGTGTGAGAGAGAGAAAGAGAGAGAGAGTGAGCGGTACAGAGAGAGTGAGAGAGAGAGAGAGTGTGTGAGTGAGAGAGGAATGACGTGTGTTTCTGCCAAGTGTGCTGTGCCTCTCCGTGGTCTCCAGCTGTTAACCCAGGCTGAGTCGCGTGCAGGGAGCAGAGGGTTTAGGGTGCAGGGAGCAGAGGAGTAGAGGTGCAGGGAGCAGAGGGTTTAGGGTGCAGGGAGTAGAGGAGCAGAGAGTGGTGCAGGGTGTGGGGAGTAGTGACAAGGGTTTAGGCAGTGGGGTGTATTGAGTAGGGTTTAGGGTGCAGAGGTTTAGGGAGTAGTGTGTGTTGGTGTAGGGAGTGGGGTTTAAAGTGTAGGGAGTGGGGTGTATTGAGTAGGGTTTAGGGTGCAGGGAGAAGGGACTGGGGGGGGCGTGGTGCTGGGGGGGGCGTGGTGCTAACCCCCCCCCCCCCCCCCCATCTCCCCTCCTCTCCCCCAGTGTGTGATGTGGTTCCAGGCTGCGCATTCCAGCCACACAGTGAAGCCCCATGCAGCCGGCACATGAAAGCACTGTGAGGCCAGACAGCATGTTGTGGAGGCTGCTGCACTAATTAACCGCTTTAGTACAGGTGTGCGCCCGCCGCCGCTAACACATGGGACTGCACACACACACACACGTTACACTCCAGCCTACTGCACACACACACACGTTACACTCCAGCCTACTGCACACACACACGTTACACTCCAGCCTACTGCACACACACACGTTACACTCCAGCCTACTGCACGCACACACGTTACACTCCAGCCTACTGCACACACACACACACACACTTTACACTCCAGCCTACTGCTCAGCTCTGCAGCTACTGCACACACACACACACACACACATGTTAAACTCCAGCCTACTGCTCAGCTCTGCTGCTGCAGCTACTGCACACACACACGTTACACTCCAGCCTACTGCTCAGATCTGCTGCTACTGCACACACACACACACACACACACACACACACACACACACACACACACACACACACACACACACACACACACACACACACACACACACACACACACACACACACACACACACACACACACACACACACGTTACACTCCAGCCTACTGCTCAGCTCTGCTGCTACTGCACACACACACACACACACACGTTACACTCCAGCCTACTGCTCAGATCTGCTGCTACTGCACACACACACACACACACACACGTTACACTCCAGCCTACTGCTCAGATCTGCTGCTACTGCACACACACACACACACACACACACACAGGGAAGCCATAAACAGCACTCAGGGGAACTGGGGGGGGGGGGGGGGGGTTCAGTGGCTTCTTGGACCTGTCGACCATGGCAGCGCCACTTCTTGGATCCGCTCTGCCTGGCAGGGCCTCTTCTTGGACCTGTTCTCAGTGGCACTGCCAGCGTCTCAAAGGGCAGGCATGCCTCTCTGTAGTCCAGGCCACTGTTATACAGGTTCTGGGGCGAGATGTCTTCAGCACTGGGTTGGGTTATAGTATTACTACTGTTATACAGGTTCTGGGGCGAGATGCCTTTAGCACTGGTTTGGGTTATATAGTATTACTGTTATACAGGTTCTGGGGCGACATCTCTTCAGCACTGGGTTGGGTTATACAGTAGTATTACTGTTATACAGGTTCTGGGGTGGGTGTGGTTATATAGTGCTACTGCAGTACAACAGGGGTTTATTTATGGAGCACCTTTCATACCCCACTGTGAGTTAAAGTGTGTTATGAATGAGAAACTATTATGAAATGATTCAGATTTAAACTAACAGGACAGTAGAAATGATCACCATGACGGCTGTTTCAGAAAAGAAAAGCATCATAACAGGAGAGTAGAGATGACCACCATGACAGCTGTTTCAGAAAAGAAAAGCATCATGACAGGAGAAAGCAGAGTAGAAGTGAAATGAGGCGTTAGTTGTTAGCATACAGAGCAGAGGCCCAGCTAGGGCCAGCAGGCAGCTGATGTGTGTGTGGCATAGAGTGCTCCCACCTTCAGCCTA
>NC_085000.1:12414667-12417167 GCF_963854185.1 Sardina pilchardus | reverse complement strand
CCATACGGTTCTAACACTCAGGCTGTTCCCTACTGTTCTAACACTCAGGCTGTTCCATGCTGTTCTAACACTTGGGGTGTTCTATACGGTTCTAACACTCAGGCTGTTCCATACGGTTCTAACATTCAGGCTGTTCCATACTTTAATTCTTTAAGTCCGTAATTTTCTTCAGGATCAATATCTATCTATACTGTTCTAACACTCAAGCTGTCACGTACTGTTCTAACATTCTGGCTGTTCCATAATGATCTAACACTCCTGCTGTTCTATACAGTTCTCCCACTCAGGCCGTTCTATGCGTCCCCTGTACTCAGATCAGGCCCAGGTCCCTTGCGGGCCGCGGTGCGTAAATAACCACAGCAGTCTAGACTCCCATGCTGGTACAGGGCTTCGGTCAAACAACGTTTTTATTATTCTCATTTTTTCTCAGTATTCAGAATCAATACACATAACGTCAATGTTAGAACTGTAGGACTACTGGTTTTCTCTAGTATCAAATTACACAACATTGCTTGTATGAGTGTCAGGTGTGTGTGGGTTGGTTGGTTGGTTGCTTGGTTGGTTTGTTTGTTTGGCAATCAGGTCGTCTCGTCCCGCACCATACACAGGAGTCTGCCCCTAGTGGGGGTCCCGTGTAAATTCCCTTTTGTAAAGATCTGGAGGTTAAGGACTAAATGTACATTAGCAGCAATGGGGCAAATGAGTCATAACCACAGGGGGGCGCTACAGGGGAGGGGCAGAAACCACCCCCACCCACTGATGGGGGGTAAAGGAACCAGAGAGAGCACCCCACCCCGCCCCACCCTGACTGAGCTCTGTACCCCCACTAACACTCGAGGCTGTTGGCAGTGTTGCGTCAGAATGGCAGGCAGGTGGCGTCAGTCCTCCCGCCCACCCGGCAGTGTTTGTTTGTTTGTTTGTTTGTTTGTTTGTGTAGAGCCGTAGACCCGGCAGTGTTGTCGATATGTTACTGTCATAGTTCCTGTGCTGCTGGTACTGTAGTGTTGTTGAGTGTCGTGTTCTATTGTTCCTGTAGTGTTGCAGCTTCCTGTGCTACCCTCTGCGCTCCCCCCTGTGCCGCGCTACTTCCTGTAGCCCACCCTGGTAAAACTACATTTCCCATAATCCTCTCCCAATACTACCCAGCATAACTATGATCACCACCACCCTCTCAGTGCTACTGAGAAGAAAAGAAAAACTACGTCACCCATAACTTCCTTTATTTCCCTCAACAGCTTTCCCCCCCCCCATCGTGGCCCTGTAGAACTACATTTCCCAGCATCCTCTAGTTCCCCCTGCTACCCAGTAAAGCTACTAGTTCTCTCCTAGTGTGCTGGAGGGTCTCTCTGGCCAGCAGGATGCCACACAGTCGAGGGTGTTCAACATGGAGCTGATATGGGATTCGGTTGAGTGTGAGTGTGTGTGTGTGTGTATAAAACATCACCTCGCTCCATCTGTCCAGGCTGACACCCCCAAACACACACACACCCACACACACCTTGTGAGTCCTCTATTTGTGGTTATGATAAAGATTAACAATCATGTTTCACCTGGAAAGGGAGCACTGGAGAGCACTAGTGTACAACTAGGGAGCAACACAGACTGGTGGGGTGACAGGTGCTGTGTTGTTGTTGTTGTTGCTGTTGTTGTTTTGGTTGGTTGTCCTTTCTGCTTCCTTATGGAAGGTGACTACATCCTGGTCCTGCCAAGTAGGGGCTCTGAGTCCTGACTGCTGATTGGATATGGTGAGGGGGCACCCAGGAAGTGCCGCCCTCCTCTCTGTCCAGTGAACGTCCCCCAGATGCCAGCCTTCACACAGATGCAGTAAAGCGTTCCCCAAATGTAGTAAAGCGTTCCCCAGACGCAGTATAGCGTCCCCAGATGCTGTAAAGCGTTCCCCCAGGTGCCAACCTTCACAGCGGAGATCTCTTTTACTGAGACAGATTAGTCACACACGCACACACACACACGCACAAATCATTTTTCCTTAAAAAAATTACCATAAATTAGAGAAATAGAAGAAAAATAAAACACTGAACATTATATATATATATAAAAAAACACAAGCAAGAGGGGCAAATGTGTCTCTCCACCTGCATGTACAGGGCAGCATCTCTCTCTGTCTGTCTCTCTGTCTGTCTGTCTCTCCGTCTGTCTCTCCAGCTGTCTGTCTGTCTGTGCGCAGCCCTGGCCGATCTCACGCTTCGCTAACTAGAGGGGGGGTTGGTCTTGGAGGGGGGGGTGTAGAGAGACGGGCTGCTTCCCTGGGTCTGAGTCAGTCACACACACATACACACACACACACACACACACACACACACGCACGCACGCACGCACGCACGCGCGCTCGCTCGTACACACACACTGATGGCAGATGGCTTGTGCTTTGGCGGTGAGTGCCATGCAGACCTGGGGGAGAGGGGTATGCGTTGCCCTGGCAACAGCGCTGGGCTGCTTTGATGGAGCCTGCGAGAGGACTACCCCTGATCATTTGGAAGAG
>NC_085000.1:12402167-12412167 GCF_963854185.1 Sardina pilchardus | reverse complement strand
CCCTTCTACCCACAATCCTTTGCGTCCACGTCTGAATCTCGGTGAAAACAAAACAAACATGGCTGCCGATATCGGTAAATGACTGCCGAGTCTGTTGAAATGTCATTTGTGTGACGTTATCTAGCTTGGATTTGTGGAAAGTAGATTGAAAATAAACGATTTACTACCTGGTTATACCATTGTTGTACCCACTAATAACTCCTGGTCTGAGATATTAGCTGTCAGTGAAACTATTTTATACCGTTAGCCTGCTAGCTTACGTAGGCTAATTTAGTTTAACGTCAGGCTTTTACTAACGTCATACCGTAGTGTTAACCAACGATTCTAGAGTGCTACGCTCATTTTTAAACGACGCGTTTAAACTAAAGTCATGTCTAGTTAGAGAGCTCTCTATTTAGGGAGGGAGGCAGTAGGCAGCTGCCTTCCGATTCGAACAGAGCCTGTGTGTGTGTGTGTGTGTGTGTGTGTGTGTGTACTCTACTCACCCAGGGAGCAGTTGCTCTGCATGCGTCCGTCGGTGGAGCAGCGCAGCATGGAGCCGATGACGCGCCCCCCCACCAGCACCACCCGCACGTCCCGCCCGTGCGACTCCCGCACGTACTCCTGGAACAGGTACGGCGCCTCGTGACGGATCAGGTGGCACAGGTCCGACAGGTGATGCTTATCCCTCGCCAGGAACACCGCCTTACCTGCGCAGCACGGAGAGAGAGACTCATATTAGAGACCAGGAAGATGAAGAGAGAGAAAGAGAGGGAGAGAGAGAGAGAGAGAGAGAGAGAGAGAGAGAGAGAGAGAGAGAGATGGAGAGATTCATATTAGAGACGAGGAAGATGGAGAGAGAGAAAGAGGGAGAGGGAGAGAGATGGAGAGATTAATATTAGAGACGAGGAAGATGGAGAGAGAGAAAGAGGGAGAGAGAGAGATGGAGAGAAAGAGAGAGGGAGAGATTAATATTAGAGACGAGGAAGATGGAGAGAGAGAAAGAGGGAGAGGGAGAGAGAGAGATGGAGAGATCAATATTAGAGACGAGGAGATGGAGAGAGAGGGAGATGGAGAGAAAGAGGGAGAGAGGGAGAGAGAGATGAGAGATTAATATTAGAGACGAGGAAGATGAAAAGAGAGAGGGAGAGAGAGATGGAGAGAGAGAGAGATGGTGAGATTAATATTAGAGATGAGGATGGAGAAAAAGAGAAAGAGAGAGAGATGGAAAGATGGAGAGAGATGGAGAGAAAGAGGGAGAGAGAGATGGAGAGATTAATATTAGAGACGTGGAAGATGGAGAGAGATGGAGAGAGAGAGGTATGGAGACAGACAAAGAGAGAGAGAGAGACGAATATTAAAGATGGAAAAGATGAAGAGAAAGAGAGAGAGAAAGGGATGGAGAGAGAAAAAGAGAGATTAACAGTAGAGACAGAAGATATAGAGATATCAGAGAAGGGGGATAGAAAGAGAGAAAGATTAACAGTAGAGACTGAAGATAGAGAGAGATCAGAGGAGGAATAGAGAGGGAGAGAGAGATAGAGAGAGAGAGAGAGAGAGAGAGAGAGAGAGAGAGAGAGAGAGAGAGAGAGAGAGAGAGAAAGAGAGATTAACAGTAGAGACTGAAGATATAGAGATCAGAGAAGAAGGGATAGAAAGGGAGAAGAAAAGGAAGTAAGAGGGAGGAGTAAAAGAGAGGTAGAGAGAGAAGTGGAGAAGGGAGAGAGAGAGGGAGGGAAAGACACAGCCATCAAAAGGTAGATTAAGAGAGGTAGAGGAGGTAAAGAGAGATAAAGAGGTAGAGAGGGAAGGTAAAGAGAGGGATACAAAGAGATGAGATAAAGAGAGATAGCGAGAGAGATAAGGAGGTAAAGAGAGGGATACAGAGGGGTGAAGAGAGATAAAGAGAGATAAGGAGATAGAGAGAGAGGGATACAGAGAGAGGAGGTGAAGAGAGATAAAGAGAAAAAGATAAGGAGGTGAAGAGAGAGGGGGTAGAGAGAGAGAGGTAAGGAGATAGAGGGAGGAATACAGAGAGAAGAGGTGAAGAGGGGAATTAAGTGATTCAGTTTTCTCAGGGAGATCAGAAGCATCCCCAGCTATCACAGGGTGCAAAAGCATATGCTTGCAAAACAGTGTGTGTGTGTGTGTGTGTGTGTGTGTGTGTGTGTGTGTGTGTGTGTGTGTGTGTGTGTGTGTGTGTGTGTGTGTGTGTGTAGCTGTAGTGTTCATTTTGACTACACAGTGAAAGCTGGTCAGGCTGTAGAGCTCATGCAGTTGGAATTTTCCATGCTACTCTGATTCAGTGTGTGTGTGTGTGTGTGTGTGTGTGTTTAATTGTTTGCATTTGCACTTCCATATACTCTACTGATCTAATAAATTATATATGCATTTGTGTGTGTGTGTGTGTGTGTGTGTCTCTGTGTGTGTGTGTGTGTGTGTGTGTGTGTGTGTGTGTGTGTGTGTGTGTGTGTGTGTGTGTGTGTGTGTGTGTGTGTGTGTGTGTGCGTCTGTGTGTTTGGTGCCAAATTTAAGAGCAGCAGAGTGTTTTTCACACTGACCATTGAGAATGTCAGCAGTGGGTCTAATTAATACAGCGTCACACAGAGGAGTGTGTGTGTGTGTGTGTGTGTGTGTGTGTGTGTGTGAGAGAGAGAGGGGTGATTAGAGGGAAGGATGTTTAATCTTGAAGTGAGTGAATGTGTCAGCAAATAAGCGTTAATGAGTAAAAGACTGCTGTGTGTGTGTGTGTGTGTGTGTGTGTGTGTGTGTGCGTGCACGCGCGTGTGTGTGTATGTGCCTGTGTCTGTCACTTGCATCATGTCCTGGTTGACACTGAATAAACTATTGATGGTACTCTCCTAGTCTGATAGAGATGTGTGTGTGTGTGTGTGTGTGTGTGCTAAAGCACATGCTCAGTACCTCTGTGTGGAATTCTATGAGGATGTGCCAAACTCATTATTTGATACGTCTCCATTAATGGTATGGTGTGTGTGTGTGTGTGTGTGTGTGTAATACGTTTAAAAACAAAATAACAAAAGGTTATTCTAGACATGTGTGTGACCACAGAAGAGTATTACAGAGCTCTCGTATAGGAGAGCTTTTCCTTGGAGACTCTGTGCTGTGTGGGTGTTGTATTTTGAGTAGTATTGCTTTGAGTGAGTGAGAGTGTGTGTGTGTGTCTCACCTCTGTGTCCACGAGCGTTCTTCACCACCACAGGGTATCCAAGAGGCTCAGCCTCATCAATCATCTTACGGAAGTTGTCGTGTCCTCCTGCACACACACACACACACACACACACACACACACACTTTAATGTCTATAGTTCACAACCTGGAGCTCCCATTCTGAGCAGCAGAATGTGTTTTTTAAAGAGTTTGTTTATATTATTATTATATTGTATAATTGTGTTTGTTTGTTTGTTTTTATGAGTGTGAATATGTGTGTTTGAGTAAATAGGGGAGAGCTTATGACTGTGTGTGTGTGTTTGAGATTATCTTAGGTCAGGAAAGCACAACCGGAAAATAGGCTAATGCAATACTATCAGGAGACAAGAAACAATCTGAAAATGAATGAGTGTGTATGAGCGATTGTAACTGGATCTGTGTGTGTGTGTGTGTGTGTGTGTGTGTGTGTGTGTGTGTGTGTGTGATGGAATCCGTTATCCTGGGCTTTAGTGAGCTGAACAGATGTGCTGTGTACTAATGACCTTCCCAAAAACCAGCAGTCTCCTCACACAGAGACAGAGGGGGGAGGGACAGTGTGTGTGTGTGTGTGTGTGTGTGTGTGTGTGTGTGTGTGTGTGTGTGTGTGTGTGTGTGTGTGTGTGTGTGTGTGTGTGTGTGTGTGTGTGTGTGTGTGTGTGTGTGTGTGTGTGTGTGTGTTCACTGGTCATGAGGATTGTTCTTCCCTGCGCGCGCACACACACACACACACACACACACACACACACACACACACACACACACACACACACTCCAAACCCCTCCCTCTAGACTGGTTACATAAAGAGGGTGGCTTGGGGCTTGGTTGCCCCTCCCATTTGTGCCCCCCCTCCCCTCCTCTCACACACCCTCTCTCTCCCTCACACACACACACACACTTTCTCTCTCACTTTCTCTCCCTCACTCTTCTCTCTCCCTCTCTCTCTCTCTCTCTCACACACACACACACACACACTCACTCTTACAAAGTGTGTCTCTCTCTCTCTCTCTCTCTCACACACACACACACACACTCACTTTTACAGTGTCTCTCTCTCTCTCTCTCACACACACACACTCACTCACTCTTACCCTGTGTCTCCCTCTCTCTCTCTCTCTCTCTTTCTATCTCTTTGTCCATGTGTTCTGTCTCTCTGTGTGTCTCTGTGCATTTCTGTCTCCTGTAGCGCTGCGGCTGTTGACCCCCCACCCAGACTGTCCCAGATTACGCACAAACAAAAACAACAAACAAACAAACACATTTACTATTCCAGTCAGCAGGATAGACAGAGACAAAGAGAGAGAAAGAAAGAGAGAGAGAGAGAAAATGATAGAAAGAAAGGGCGGAAAAAAGGGAGAAAAGAGGGATCATCCCCCGTCCACCCCCCCACTACCCCCCCCCCCCCCCCTCCTGCTGGACTCTTGCTGCCGGGCAACTGAAGTGTTCCACTCGCGGAGCGTAAAAATAGTTTTAGAACACTTGTCTAATTTTTCCACTGCGCTGTCACGTCTGGTGTAGCCGGTTCTACTGTTTAAAGTGGAGGCTAAGCGCTAACTGCTACTGCTACGGAACGCTTCTGACGGTTCTACTGATTATAGCAGAGGCTAAGCGCTAACTGCTACCGCTACGGAACACTTCTGTTGGTTCTACTGATTACAGTAGAGGCTAAGCGCTAACTGCTACTGCTACGGAACGCTTCTGACGGTTCTACTGATTATAGCGGAGGCTAAGCGCTAACTGCTACCGCTACGGAACGCTTCAGTCGGTTCTACGCATTACAGTGGAGGCTAAGCGCTAACTGCTACCGCTACGGAACGCTTCTGCCGGTTCTACTGATTATAGTGAAGGCTAAGTGCTACTGCTACGGAACACTTCAGTCGGTTCTACTGATTATAGCTGAGGCTAAGCGCTAACTGCTACCGCTACGGAACGCTTCAGTCGGTTCTACTGATTATAGCGGAGGCTAAGTGCTAACTGCTACAGCTACGGAACGTGGAATGCTTCAGTGGTGCCGGCCGGCCGTTAGATCCTCTGCTCGCTTCTGCTGAAGTCCAGTTGTTAATGTAGTGTGTTTGTGCGTGTGTGTGTGTGTGTGTGGACTACTCAACTGGTAGAGCAGGGGGCCAACTACACTGAGAGAGAGATTATGATAGAGGGTGATAGATAAAGAGAGAGAAAAAAGGAGGGGATGACCGAAAGAGACAAAGAGAGAGAAGGAAAGGAGAGAGTTCATGATAGACAGACAGAGAGAGAGAGAGAGAGAGAGAGAGAGAGAGAGAGAGAGAGAGAGAGAGAGAAGAGAGAGAGAGAGACATTGGCTGACATTGGCGTGTTTGGCCGGTCTGGTCCCCTAAGTCCTGCACATGACGTTGACGCTGGGTTGGTGGGGGCTGCTGGGTTGGTGGGGGCTGCTGCCTCTGCTCAGGCCTGCTATAGCATGCTGCTTACTACCAGAGCTGCATTCAAATCCGCAAACATAGGCAAACGTTTGCAGTAACAGTATCCCATTACCCTGGAGTTTTCGCCAAACGTTTGCAAACAATCGCAAACAGTCTGAGGGGGTAGTTCTCCACGAACATACAGTGGAACTGGACGTGAGTTTGACCAACGCAACGATGCAATTACCGTTAGAATGGAATGTTAGCACCAAATCACTCAAATTGAGCTGTTCAAAGAAAACATTCGCCACTGTTCGCCCAACTTGAGTGGACCTCAGATATTATTCCCGACTACAGGCAGCTGCAGGTTCCTGGGAGATGTGAGGGATTGGAGCCCTGAGGGGTGTGTGTGTGTGTGTGTGTGTGAGTGTGTGTGTGTGTGTGTGTGTGTGTGTTGACGCAGCTGGATGCAGGTGATCAGACGGTCGTTATTGATCACAGGGGTTGGGGGGGGTGATTGATGAGACAGACGCAGGTGATCAGCATAGAGTTGCTAGGGCAACGGTCACTAGGACATGGTCTGACTGACAGCAAGGGGAAAGAGACTTTGACTGTTCCTGGCTAAGTTGCTGACAACACAGTCATGAGTTGCACACACACACACACACACACAGACACCCCCCCCCCCCACGCAAACACACACTCAGACAGGCCTGGGTTCTACACACAAACATTCACGCAGTCATGAGTTACACATACACACCCACACCCCCACACACACACACCCTGACAGATGGAGTTAGTGATGTGACCCTGATCTTGTACTGAGTTGAGCAGAATACAGCTCTGGAATGCAGCGGAGACGTTGGCTGTGATTGGTTGACTGAGGCACATCATGCCGATCTTACACCTTGAGGTTTTCGCAAGCGATTTCACAGTCGTGACTAAATTTCCAAAGTCGGAATGACATTGTGGGAGTTTCACTGGAGTGACTTTGATATGAATACACTATCGTTTGAGTTCCTGTTGGTCTAGTGCATGATGGGAAATAATTCCAAGGAATGTAGTTGCAGTCTTGTAAATCAGGAGTTCTCAATGTTTTTGGTTCCAAGGACCCCTTTTGGGGGACAACATTTCCCGAGGACCCCCTTATAACCGTAACAGTTAACCATTTGTATTATCTGAAGCTGTGGCCAGGTCCACTATCCCGTGTCTTTTGGCCGATGTGTAATTTGATCATTTCTACACATTGATCAGCTGGCTGGATAATAAATACGCCAAGCTAAGCAGCAGCAGGAACGGTTCTTCACGACCTGAGTGAAGTTAATGTGGGTAGGACCAAACAGACACAATTTGCTTGTTTTATGGGTGAAAGGAGCATCGTCTTTCTAAAATGTTAACTTTAGAATTTCAAGCAAATTATTTTGCAGACCCTTTGGCCTCGGGTCACGGATCCCAACGGGTCCCCGTATCCCACTTTGAGAACCACTGCTGTAAGGAGTGCCCCAGCAAGATGCCTGTCCCTCACAGACAGGTGGGGAGATACTGGTAGCTCGTGAGTGGCCTGTAGGAGACCCAAGCGTTAGGGTGTGAGTGTGTGTGAAGTGGATCGATTGATAGGTTGACTATAACGTGGGTGATGGTGATGGTTGATTGATTGATTGATTGATTGACTGACAGACTCACCATAGGAGTAAGGTGTGTGTGTGTGAAGTGGATCGATTGATATGTTGACTATAAGTGGGTGATGGTGATGGTTGGTTGATTGACTGACTGATTGATGGATTGATTGATTGATTGATTGATTGATTGGTAGACGCACTGTAGAAGTAAGGTGTGTATGTGTGTGTGTGAAGTGGATCGATTGATAGGTTGACTATAAGTGGGTGATGGTGATGGTTGGTTAATGGTTTGTGGATTGACTGATTGACTGACTGATTGATTGATTGACTGATTGATTGATTGATTCATTGATTGATTGGTAGACGCACTGTAGAAGTAAGGTGTGTATGTGTGTGTGTGAAGTGGATCAATTGATAGGTTGACTATAAGTGGGTGATGGTGATGGTTGGTTGATTGGTTTGTGGATTGACTGATTGACTGACTGATTGATTGATTGATTGATTGATCGTTTGATAGGTTGACTATAAGTGGGTGATGGTGATGGTTGGTTGATTGGTTTGTGGATTGACTGATTGACTGACTGATTGATTGATTGATTGATCGATTGATCGATTGATCGATTGACTATAAGTGGGTGATGGTGATGGTTGGTTGATTGGTTTGTGGATTGACTGATTGATTGATCGATTGATTGATTGATTGATGGTTTGATTGATTGGCGGACGCACCGTAGGAGTAGGTGTCGGGGAGGGGCACCCCGTGTCCGGCGAGCTCCTGGAAGGTCCAGAACTTGTTGACGCAGTTGAGGATGGCCTGTGGGCGGTTGACCAGGCGGCACCCCATCTTCTCCAGGTGCCGCAGCACCGTGATGTCACTGTCCGACTGCACCCAGGGCGTGGGCACCCTCACCACGGCAACCTGGGGGTACGACGTCACCATCTCCTGGTCAACGCGCAGGCCTGCAAACACACACACACACACACACACACACACACACACACACACACACACACACACACACACAGAAGCACGGTTAGTTTTGCCAAGATCTCGATCCAAATGTAAAGACAAAGGAGGTAGCTAGCTGACCATAATTGTGGGTGAATACACACACATACACACACACACACACACACACACACACACAGAGACACAGTATTTTTCATGGTCATATCATATTAGATGAGAGTTGACCATCTACGGTAATCACCAGTCATCATTTCTGAGTTGAGTGACTACAGAGACACACTCTTGCACACACACACACGCGTTCTATCAAAACAGGGAACACCTGCTTTCTCAGTTTGTGTGTGTGTGTGTGTGTGTGTGTGTGTGTGAGTACAGCAGAACACAAAAACAAAAAAGGAATTTTGCTTCTGGAGTCAATAAACAGAAAAATCAAATCTATCAATACAGAAATCAGATCAGAGTGGGATATGAACTCTCCCCCCCACACACACACACACACACACACACACACACACACACACACACACACAGCCCGACTCTGACAAAGCAGTTCTCTAAGATCTAAACTGCCATCTTAGGGATGTTGCAACTCTCTGGTCTTTGAGGCTACTGTCAACTCTAAGTCTCTCTCCCTCTCTCTTTCTCTCCCTCTCTCTCTCTCTCCCCCTCTCTCTCTCTCTGGTCTTGAGGCTACTGTCAACTACTCTATGTCTCTCTTTCTCTCCCTCTCTTTCAATCTCTCCCTCACACATACACGCTTACACACAGACACACTTACTCACACACACACACACACACACACGTTAACACAGTGAGCGAAAAGTTCTTCCTATTTCTGTTTCGGAGTCATGCTGGACTACAGGACCAGCCTCTATATGACATGAGCATGGAAAATACTGTGTGTGTGTGTGTGTGTGTGTGTGTGTGTGTGTGTGTGTGTGTGTGTATGTGTGTGTGTGTGTGTGTGTGTGTGTGTGTGTGTGTGTGTGTGTGTGCTTGAAGTGTACCAGGAGAGCTGAAGCTGAAAGCTGCAAATGAGTTTAGCGTCAGTATCAGGCCAACTACCCAAAGGACTGCACTTCCCAGAGTCCTGTTCTGCTCTTTTGAAGAAAGTTCTGTCAGCTGTTAAACACCACTAAGCCCACAGTTTTATTGAGTGTGTGTGTGTGTGTGTGTGTGTGTGTGTGTGTTGGAATTCGGCACATTCCAAACTTACATCACAATACTGGGACCAAATGCAGCTGCACTCTGCCAAGTCTGGATCCCAGTCCAACACACACACACACACACACACACACACACACACACACACACACACACACACACACACACACACACACACACACACACACACACACACACACACACACACACACACACACACACACACACACACACACACACACACACACACACACACACACACACACACACACACACAGCCAACCAGAACTTCCTCTAAGGAAAAACAATCTTTCTAGCCACGTAGGCATATATATGCAAGCAGGCAGACAGACCAAGAGACGTACACGCAAGCAAAACACACACACACACACACACACACACACACACACTCACACACACACTCACACATAGTCTGTGGGTCCGGCACAGCGCTTAACAGGAAGCTCAGTTTTAAATCTTGGTTTCAGATTTTTCCAACTTGAGGAAAATGCTTTCCAAGTGGACTGTATTTCTACTTCCTCTGTGTGTGTGTGTGTGTGTGTGTGTGTGTGTGTGTGTGTGAGTGTGTGCATCAACGCCAGCTGTGCAGGCTTAGTATTATCTGCAGGTCAAACTAGTGCAGAGCATAGAAGTGGTTATGTAACATTTTGATGGACAGCCA